>NW_026571299.1:10533703-10768703 GCF_026225935.1 Boleophthalmus pectinirostris
GTACATACCTCCTCACTGCTTCAAAAAGGACAAGTTTTAGATTAGAAAGGAGTTTGTCTGGTGTTGTGTGGCCTTGTCAACACCTGGGATATTCCTGTAATATGGATTAGAAGATCTGGTTAATTCAGTGTCAGCCACATTAAAAAAGTGCAGTCTAGGAGGGTTTACAGGGGCAGCAGTCCAAACACTGTTCTCAGTCATTTTGAGAAGGTTCTGTATTTCCAAAATCCACTCTGTGAGTTCTTGCTCCCTGGGACATTTACACCTGTCTTCTTATCATGTTTCATGTGTTCACATGGACTAGTTTTCTACCGACACGTCTCCAGAAGCACCTGGACTCTGTCCAACATATATCTGTCCTTTACTTCTTCTTTTCATTCTTTCATCTGTGTCTCTCTCCTCTTCTCCTCTCCTCGCTCCATGAATCAGTGGATTCATTCAGATTTAGAAAACTGGGGTCAGGCTTTTTAACACCACCTAAACATACTGTACCTCTCATCTTCTGATCTCAAATATTTCCTCCTGTCTAAAAGTAAACAGTCTATTCTCTAAAATTCTCCATCGAATAAGAAGTAATAATGTTCATTAAAAATGCTAACCATGTTATAATGGTGTTCTGCATCATTTATCTATTTATTTATTTGTTTAAAAAAAAATTTAACCAGTCAATAAATCTGTTAGAATGACAATAATATATTTTAGTTTCAGTCTTGCTGTTTACAATGGCAAAAATATAAATAATTATAATACATCTTTAAACTTTAATTTGGTCCAAGTTGTGTTGATTAGTCTCCTGTCTTGTGCAGAGTGCTCTCTGAGTGAGGACCACAGAGCTGATGTGCTGCTGCTTCTGGATAGATTCAACCACATCAGTTCAGAAGATTTCTCCAAAGTGAAGGATTTCCTGGTGGCTCTGGTCCAGATCCTCGGTGTGGTTGGTCTTGATTCGGTTCAGATTGCTCTGGTGAAGTGTGGTGGAAAACCTGAGATTGAGTTTTACCTGAACACTTATCACGATCTGCCCTCTGTGGTCAGTGCAGTGAGGAAGATCTCACAAAGTCCTGCTTCTCCTGGAAACCTGACCACTGACGCTGTGGAATCTGTTGTGGAAACAATTTTCCACACAGACCAAGGAGATAGACTCAGTGCACCTGATGTTCTGATTGTGATCAGTGACAGGAACTCATCGAGCATAAACAGAGACACTGTCAAGCGTTTTTGGTCATTAAGTGCGAAAGTGTTTATAGTTGGAGTTAAAGGTGCAGATTACAGTGAGTTAAAGGACATTGACATGGATCTTGATAAGCCTGAATTCTACACTGTAAAAGACTTTAGTGGTTTTTCAAACACTTTGAGAGAATTAACTCAGTCTTTTTGTCGTTGGATCAAACAGAAGCTGGGTGAGTTGTTGCCTCGTCTTGCTTCTTTTTCATCTGTGTGTGTGATTGAAGTCACTGCAGCTCTGAGTCTTACTATTAAGAACTTAATGACAATCACAAAATAGAAGAATTAGTAAATAATGAGTTGATCAGTGAGGCTTTACGTGGCTTGAGGTGAGGGTGCCACACACTGGTGTCAGTAGTACAGGTTATGGTGGAGGTTGTAGTAGTATCGTGAGCAGGGCCCGACCAGCCCGATCACTTATTCAAGCCAATACTGAAGTACTGGATTATTAGAAGTAAATGGGTCCATTCAGAACACAAAAAACACAAACACTCAGTAAGTGGGACATGTCATAGCTCATCTGAAATCTCCAACACCTCCAGAATTCATGAATTTCCTATTTAAACATAGTTCTGCAGTAGATTCTTGTGGATATTCACAAAATTCACTTCTATTTTCAGACCAGCCAAAGCCTGAATCTCTGAGTTTCTTCGACATTCAGCCGAGGAGAGCTCGTGTCTCATGGACTTTTAGTGGCAGCAGCGAGGTGTGGGAGTTTAGTCTAGAAACAAAACCTTACACAAAGTTGGTAGCTGTCCCAGGATATGAACGAACTACAGAACTCCTCCACCTGAAGCCAAACACTTCTTACGAAATCTTTATCAGCGCATTCAGGTCTGGATGGAGTGCGTCTGTGACCGGACGTCTAACCACACCGCCAGGTACAGCTCTACATCCTAATTCTCCCTTCTCCTCCTCCCTCTCCCCAGACACCTCCTCCTGCTCCTCACTTGACTTGTCGTGGTTTTGTTTGTGGTTTTCAGACTCGATGCGGTTGAGCGGTGGTCCAGGCCGGTGCTCTGGTTCTCTGGAGGTGCACACAGACCAGTTGTGGAGCTCAGTGTGTGCAGAGGGCTTTGGTCAGACTGAGGCTGAAATAATCTGCAGGGAACTGGATTGTGGAGGAGTGTCTGACCTCCAGGGGGCGCTGATTACAGAGGGATCTGTTGTGGGGAGGTCCTTTCACTGCAGTGGAGCAGAGGCAGCACTGAAGGACTGTGAGAGCTCTGAGACGCTCTGCTCAGCTGCTGCCAACATCACCTGCACAGGTAACACGCCCTCCAACACAGGCCATAACTAAGGAACAACTAAAGGGATTGAGCTAAAATTTAAGATTCTTTCATTTGGTCATTTTAGAAATGTTTAGAATTTTTTTCAGCCAAATCTGAGATGGCTCATAGGGGAGGGCGACTGATTTCATATGGACCGACCCAAATATGTATTGTTTAAAGTTATTTCTTCATTCATTACATTGAATGAAGAAATATGTATTGTTTAAAGTTATTTCTTCATTCATTACATCGAATGAATCATTATTTTCTGTCATGACTCACATTTTATATTCACCGTATATTTTGTTTGTGTCCAGATGATGTTCTGTTGTGGCTCAATGGACATCACTGTTATGGTTTCCTGCATCTGAGACACCAGGACCAATGGAGACCAGTGATGACTTCAGACCAGGATTTGGATTTGGACTTTGGCTCTGCTCTGTGTCAAAACCTGGGCTGTGGTTTGGCAGTTAAATTTTCTTATTTCTCTAATATCGAGCCTTTCTGGTGGCTGGACCCTGAGTGTGTGAAGAGGAGAGTTGTCCTCCGAGACTGTCTCATCTCCAACAAGACCCAGGACAAAAAGAGTCTGTGGCTGATCTGCTCAGGTCTGTACTATATTGTCACATTTCTAAAAATGATTATGTGGATTACATGGTTGACTATAATCCCCCACTATATTTTTCAAACTGCACAATAATCTGATGATTATTTCATGACAGTTTTCTCTCCACAGACTTCTACCCTGGTGTCAAGACGTTGGTCTCCTCAGAGGGAGTTTTTCAGTCCAGGGGGCACAGGGCTCTTGTGAGGTCCGGTGCAGACTTCAGTGTCTCCTGCTTTTTAGATAAACCATTCTACTCTGTTTTTTTCCACCTGCTGGCTCCAAGTGGGAATTACACCCTGCCATCTGTCAATCACTCTGCACACTTCCTGTTCACAGCCTTTGGTCCTGAACACACAGGGAACTACACCTGTGGTTACAGTGAAGATAATTCAAGTGAAATCATGAAGAACGTGACCCTGTACATCGGCCGTGGAGGTATAGTTCTTTAGCTGTTTGAAGATCCTTTGTTTTATGATTATATTTATGTTTAACATCTGTACAGTGGCAGACTCAGACCTGCTCCTGAGAGCCGGGATCCATGTTCTCATCCTGCTCATCTCCACCACTGCACTGTACTTCTACTGCCAGGTAAAACACAGGACAAAAACAAGACCAGACCACAACTCTGATCCAAAGTTCAGAGGTTAGAATCCTGCTCCAACATAAAACAGTATTGATACCACCTCCCACTGATGAATGCTGTTGTTGTGCCTTTGGGCAAGACACTTAGTCCTCCCTCGCCCCCAGTGTCTATGTACAGTGGTGTGTGAATGTTTGTGTGTCTGGGTGTTTCCTTGATGTAACAGTGTCTTGAAGGTGTTAAAGCTCTATACGTGTTTATTTATCTTTTCAATAAGGCAGGAACGACAATAGGGCTAAATAATGACTTCAAAGTTCCTGTATTACACAAAATAGATTCTTGTGAACTTTAAGTCATGTTATAATTAGGGATGTCCTGATCAATTTTTTTTTTTGTCCCTGAGTCCAAGTTTGAGTCATTTGATTTTGAGCATCTGACGATACCGAGTCCTGAACTGATACTTCTATAAAACTTAGCAAAGAATAAGATCCAGGATGTAGGGGAGGGGGAGGGGGGATCAGATTTTGTTGATTTCAATGTGTTAATTTTATTAACTTTTCTAACCATTTGCCATCATTGTTGAAAATCTTGACTTTTCACAGTCTGGTCTTGGAATGTGTAACTTAGTAAATTTAATGAACTGGACACAACAGGAACCAGACCATAACCAGATCAGACCCTGAGACTAGACTCTGCACAATCTAGAGTTTGTATATTTGATATTATATGGAAGCATGTGCATTATATTTTAAACATTTAGGCTCGTCTATGATAGTCAAATAAACCAAAATCTTACCAAATAAAAATGAGATGACATTTATTGTACATAACTCTCTTTGTGCAGCCCCATAGGTCATTCTGTACCTCTAGGACACACGTTAATAACTGTGACATTTACAATGTCCAACTGATTGATAGGACTTCTCAGGAACTTTCATTCTAACAGAATAATGTAGTTTAATACTAAATTCACTTGCAGTAAGACTAGAGTTTAAGACTGTAGTTGTTACATCTGTGCCCACCCCTGATAAGGGCCATGAAGGGACAGAAGTCCCACAACCCCACCTTCTTTGCCAAAAGCCCAGCTCCACTGCGCAACATGCAAACAAACAGCACCGTGCGACGACGCCATCGGCCGCGCAGGTGTGATCACGGGGCACTGAATCCCAGGCAACAGCGCCCGAGCACGACATGGCCTAAAAGTCCCAGCGTGAGTGCGCCTCTAGTACAGCAGGCGCTGGGACAGACAGTTGCGCTGTCTGTGTGTGGTGTGCTGTGTGTCCTGTGTGCGCTGTGTGTTATATATGTATATTATTTATCTGATACCTGATTGGAACATAACACAGTCTCGTGATCGGCTCCGATTTCTGATCACGTGATCAGATCGGGACAATCCTAGTTATAATGCTGCTACCTCATCAAAAACAGACCTGGAGTTGTTTTGATCCATGCATACATATTTGAGTAATCCTTTATTATTAGTCTGTCTACATCACCAAAGCTCAAATTGCTCTGTTCCACCTTGTGATGTCATGAAGTGGTAGGTCTGAAGTTAACAGCTACATTGTGCCTTTGTTTCAGTAGAGATTGGCAGTTCCAGGGCTGAAATTATCCAGGTTATTCTATTGAAGGTGTAGGTTAAAAACACAGTGGAGCACATCCTGTATTATCACATCACAAGGTGGAATAGAGTGTTTTCTTCTTGAGGGAAGAACTCAGCATAAACATGAAAAATGTTAAACATGTGTGAATGAAGCAAAGCACAGCTCCAGGTATGTTTGAAATGAGGAAGCCTAACATAGATCAGAAAATTGCATAATATGGGGCTATTTAAGTACTAAACATGTTTTTATTTAGGCCAAAGCACGGAAACAACGTGGACAACGGCGATCTGCTCATCTCCATCTTCAGTGAAAGGCCAATATGAGCCACGTCTTGGGTTATTATAATATTAATGTTTTCTTCATTGGTGCATTTCACTCTTTCACTATTTTCTTTCCAACCTCCTTTTCATAACTCCAACCCAGCTTCATTCTCACCGTGAGTAGGTTCTCCTCTCCACAGAACTGGCCTGTAACATGGCCTAGGGTTTGTGTTAGTTACATTGTGCCTCTTTAACTTATTCTCTGTTATAATATTGTTTCCACGTCAAAACATCCCTGGAGTTTAGTTTAGTTTCATTCACACATGTCCATCAAAATCTGTGTATCATTCGTTCATTTGTTTTTCAATATAAAACCAAAAATAAAACCATTATGTGTCTCCAAAAGCAAAATTTAACAAACTGACAATTTCTTTTTTTCCTGTTTCGATTTTGTGTTTAAATGAAGAATGGAAAAAACAGATAACGGCTGTTTCCCGTTTCCGTGACTTCCATGACTGCGATGCCGGACTTTCAACCCTAACCCTAAACCAGGACTAAACCAGGTCCAGGACCAGACCGGGACTGAGACCAGGACCAGACCAGGACAAGACCGGGACTGAGATCGGGATCAGACAAGAACTGAGACCAGCTTGAGACCGGGAACAGGACCGGGACTGAGACCAGGACTGAAAAAATTTAGCCCTGGTTTAGTCCTGTTTTAGTCCTGGTTTTGTCCTGGTTTAGTCTGTAAGTGGTGCAAAAGTCCAGCATCGCAGTCATGGGAGTCATGGACACGGGAAACGGCCATTATCCGTTTTTTCCATTCTTCATTTAAACACAAAATCAAAAAATGAAAAAACAAAACATTATCCATTTTTCATTTTGGTTTTAGAGACAAATAATGAGGAAAATTGTTGTTTTTTATTTTTTTTATTTTTGTTTTTATATTGAAAAACGAATGAACGAATGACACACGGATTCATCAAGTCCAAGTCCATCACCCTCTAGAATCTGAAAACCATCAATAACTCGTAGGCAACTATCTGACAATTAACAGCAAATGTTTGTATGTTAAAGTAAAGAGTTACTGAAATATGAAAAAGGAACTCCACATATCTTTAGCCTCTTATAACACGTGAGCCAAACATGCTTCGGATATATGTTGATCTTGTAAAGTTTCATGAGAATTCCTGTTTCAAACTGCTAAATGTTTTCTCTCCTGGTTTGTGGTGAGGGTGAGGTACACACACCTCGTAGTAAATATTTGAAAGGACGACCACAACATTTGACGACAACATTTCATCACAAACCATCCTGAGAAGCCTGTGAAATAAAGACATTATGGGGAAAGATTTAGTTTATGTTCCCATTTTGTGATAAGAGTAAAACACTGTCAGCACTGGATAATCACAGCAGGGCATTTAAAGGTCCAATATTACACAAAATGGACTCTTGTCAACTTTAAGTCATGTTATAATGTGTTTACCTCCTCAAAAACTCCTCAAAATGTGACTGTATATCCATCGTGAAGATTTGTAATAAAACAGGGCTGTCGGTGAATTTGATGTAAATTAAACTTGCTAAATTTGATGAAAATAATCAAAGCCAGCTCTAGATATTGGCCCAACATCAGATTTTCTTGAATTATAACCAGGAATGTTGACTTGTAAATAATGACAAATCTTTTTGTTTGAGATGTTCTAACAATGTGAGAATAAAATGATAAAACTGTTATGTTACTTTATCTCAAATATTCTGTACATAGATTTGTGTTCTTTATGATCTTTTGTTGATTTTGTAGTAAAATGGTTTCAAAGTAAAGTTATTTTAACTGTTTTGAGTGTTAATATTTGCTTCACTTTGTAAGTCTATCAAATGTGTAACGCTGTATTTAAAGGTCCTATATTACACAAAATTATAACAGATCAGAAAACAGTGTAATATGGGCCCTTTAAGATTTATTAAAATGATAAATACAAGAATATACTTTATGGATTAGATTTACCTTGATTCTGAATGAATTAAATCCAGTGTAATTACATGTTTTGTTTTCTAATGATAATGTAAATAAAGTCCTGGAGATCATTTACGTCTGTTGTATTTATTTAAGATGATTTCATAAATGTTTATTGCATGTTATACTGTCCATTTTATGAATTCAACATAATCACATCATTTAAAACCAAACACTGTGTAGTTACATTTAGTCCACACTGTTATTTAGAACTTAAAGTTCCTATATTATGGAAAATTGACTCTTGTGAGCTTTAAGTCATGTTATAATGGGCTGTGTGCACAATAACCACTGGAAACACTCATGCTCATTTTGACACATAATAAATATTACAACAATGCCACAAACCAATATATTCAAAATTAAAAATAGTGTAGTCTTTATTTTAATTAATTAGAATTTCAATAGGTTGTTTATTTTATGTTTTTTTTATTTGAGACACAGTGAGCTAGTGAGTACTTGTAGTTGTGTTTTTTTTCATTCACATATTTGTATTATTCGTCCGTCTACATCTCCAAAGCTCAAAATGTTTGTTCCACCTTGTGATATCATAAAGTGGTAATTTCATGATATTGCATGAAACTACCACTAGTTTTCAAGTTACTTTTTGTTCAGTAGAGATGGGCAATTCATCCAAATGATTCTTGTGAAGGTGTATGAAGTTTAAAAACACAGTGGAGCACTTCCTGTATGGCGGGACGTGACGGGGCATCTGTGGTAATTTATAGAATACAAATTACAGCGGGACACACATAATGCCTGGAAAAGAGAGGCTAAAATTTTTTTTATTATTTACTTAAAATTATTTACTATTTAATTATATTTTCTATTAAAATATTGGTAATTTTCTGCGGTGTTTATCATAGCAGCGTCTCCAGTGTCTCTGTACATGGCCCCTCCCACCAGAGCAGAGTCTCTGTACGTGGCCCCTCCCACCAGAGCAGCACAAATGAAGACTTGTCTCTTTCCAAACGCTCTTAAAGGACGATTGTTTTGACTGTTGACTGTGACAACCTCATCAGCAAAATGTCCAAAATGAGAAAAGTGGAGCCAAGTGCAGGATTTTCCAAGAAAAACTGACTTATTCCTATTTATACAAGTTAATGTTAAAACTTTGTGTTGAAATTACATTTTTCTTAAAGTTTCAGGTTGTTCATAATATTATAATATTTTGTAAAATAAAGAGTTCATCAATTTGCGTTTCTCTGCACAAATATTTGAACTTATTGTTATTTTTGGGGTATAAATGCTATGAGTTTTCTGATCCGGCCCCTTTGGGATCAAAGTAGGTTGGATACAGCCCCCGAACCAAAATGAGTTTGACACCCCTGGTTTAGGGCCTTTTTAAAGCTCAGATTTGAATGTTGAACTGTTCTTCTACTTTTATTGAAATATCTTAAAAGCTGTCCACATTTTATTTTTAATTACAGAAAGTGGTTTGGTGATACTAAATTAGGCATTAAGCTATAATAGCTATTATTTTGTATCAATCATAAGTTATTTCTATGTTACAAGACTTACAGTAATCTTCTGTTGTCTTAACCTATAATAAGGCAGCCTGAAGTTCCACATGTGCACAAAGTGCCCTTATTTTTCACTGAGCAACTGCCCCCCAAAATATCTGTGCACGCCACTGGTCCGAACTGTATATTGCAGATCTACATGCAGATCATGAAAAGGTTTCGACCCAGTCTTTGGGAAACAATGATTTAAAGAGAAACAGTTGTAATTCTACTTTTCAACATCTGTCTGAAGATGATCAAAACAATGCAGTAAAAATGGTAGATTTGCAAGAACAAAAATGCTAAAAGTGCATAATAACTTTTCACAGAATAGTGGTGATAAATAAAAAAGAAAACCTAAAGAGAACCTATTGTGATTGTGTTTACTTTAAATATACACGCACATTTTATAACACATTTTTGATCTAAAAACAACTTAAGTTTGGCGTCCAATTGGAGCTGACATTGCCGTAAACATCATCACAACAAAGAGTCATGCAGGTGTTAAACCCCCCTCCTCCCCATGGATAACTGCACATCACACTAGAGAGCAGCGATTTTTTTATTTTTTCATTTGTATAAAAACGACAACGTGACGCTGAACTAATGAAGCGATGAAAGATTGCTCCAACATCACTCCAAATACAACTTCAGAAGGTAAATGAGAAGGGGAAACTATGACATGGCTAAAAGCTCTGACAAGTCAAGTAAAAAAATATAAATATAAAAATATAATAAAAATAATTCTGTTATGACAATGATGTCATCTTTGATTTTCTATCAAATACCTCACCTACTTCTCCTCAAAATATCAAAATATCTCTACACTCTGGTCTGACTTATGACATTAATGATAATAAAAGAGATACACCAGCTTCATATCATATTATATCTTTCATGGGGAATTTAAAACCACAGAAAGTTGCTCAGAACATCCACACTTCTGATCTGCACTGATGATTAAAATGAGATCAACTGTTAGGTACGTGAGGTAAACTTGTGTTTGCACAACATTTAAGCACCGCTCATCTAAGAACATTTTGGACACATTTAAAATCATACTCATTTTAAAGATGCATTGTGTAACTTTTCTGGTGGAGGGTCTATCAAATGCTTTTCTCCATGGAGACATTATTGTTTTGTGTGGAATGTTTCATAGTATGACATTACACTTTTCTATCTTCATGGAGACCAAACCAGGTCAAGTTACAGGTCAGATCTGTGGAGAGGTGACCCCGTTTACAGTCAGAATGCCCGTTTTTCTCACTATTTTTGAGCTATAAAACCACCGGTAAATGAATAAATGTAAAATGGAGCTGTTTATTGTCTGTGGAACTTTCCAGGCAGAGCAATGACATCTCCATAGAAACAACTGATGACGGACCCCCAAACTAAAAGTTACACAGTGCAACTTTAAAGATTCTCTCCTTTCACTGCAACAACGATCCCCACCCACACAACAACTCAAACCTATTTAAATATTAATAACAACACACCTAAGACACTCTAAAAGAGTTCAACATTTAATAAATTGACTTTTGTCTCCATGGAGATGCAATTTCTTTGCATTTATTTAATTACAGGTGTTTTTATTGACACCTTAAAAACATCACATTCTCGCCTCTCTACAGATCTGGCATGTAACTTGGTCTTGTTTATTTCCAAGGAGACAAACAGGTGATGCTACATGTTTGATGCTTTACTGTGGAACATTCCAGACAAGGCAAAACATCTCCATGGAAACAATCAGGTGATGATGTTTCATTCACATAAGTTTAACTCATAAACCCGCAAACAATAAACACTCTGTTCCACCTTGTGATGTCATGTGGTAATACAGAAAATGCTCCACTGTGTTTTTTAAACTCCACACATCTTTACTACAGTCATTTAGATAATTTCAGCCCTGGAATTTCAATCTCTACTGAACTAAAGCTAAAAGGTAACTTTTAACTTGAAAACTATCACTTCATGACATCACAAGATGGAACAGAGCATTTTGAGATGTAGATGCTTTAGAGATGTAGACAGACTAATAATAAAAGATTACACAAATGTGTGAATGAAACAAAACAACTTCAGGTGTGTTTTTGATGAGGTAACAATGTTTTAATGTAATACAGGACCTTTAAAGAGGGGTATTGTGTAAATTCGGCTTTTTGGAGCTTTCCCACATGTTTTTGTTCCCTCATAAAAAGCATGCATGGAGAGAGTTTCATCCATGCTCTCATTTTCAAACACTCTTCTCCTTCTACTGTAGTCATAAAGTTCCCTGTAGGTGCCAGTGTTTTTGCTCTTTAAACATATTTGCCCCTTCCCCCCATACTGCAGAGTTTACCCCATCACGGAGGCTTCATGCCCCAGCAGACCACATGCACCAGGCCCTGACGGACGGGACTGTGTTTGGCAGTGGTGGAGTGGGTCAAGTCATGTTCAAACACCAGGACCTGCATGCTCAGAGAAATCCCGGTGTTCCCCGTGTTCACATAGCAACCGAGCACTTGTTATTTTAGGCTATTAATTAACCAAATAATTTTATGGCAATAGGCAATAGCCTATTCAATTGATTCAACTTCAAAAACGCTCTGCTTTTAGCCTAATGTGAGAAACGCTACAGTCGAACTAGATACAAACCAGACTCCTGAACCAGCTGGAGCAGCTCCGGTTCAGGCCGGGCTTCAGTGCTTCAGATGAGCTGGAGCGGGGAGTGATGTTAGGAGCCTCGGCCTGAGAAGAGCTTTCTCAGGGAAGAACCAAGTTCTTGGAGGATGGACTGCTCAGGATAATATGTAACCAACCAATTGGATTTGTGCTTCTGTCCAGATGCTTTGCACAACCTCGGAACCAGCCTCAGACCTCGAGCGCGGGAAAACTGGAACAACCCACCTGGATTTGTAATCTACAGTGGATTTTCGCTTTCCCTGCATGGATCCAGCATGGTCTCACTGGCCCCTGTCTGGAACCTGCACATGGAGGATGGACCAATCTGACCAATATGTGTGACTTGAGAGCGAGAGAGAACCCTGAGCCCGGGGAGCAGGGTGTCTGCAAAGCACAATCCGGCGGCGGCTGTGCTGAGTCCCGTGGGGGCGGAGCTCTGCACCAGTCCTTTTGGCTGCGGTTACCCGACAGTCTAAGCGGGCGCACACACAGACACCGACACTCAGTCCTGGTTCAGTCCTGGTCCCTCATGTCACAGGTCACTGTAGGACAGTACTGCAGATATCATGAGCCTATGCAGGTTGTTTTCACCATTGCCAATAGCTCCGGTCTGACATTTAAGTTGTAGCTATTTTATATTTGTTAGACTATCACTGTATCGGGAAAGATCAGCGTCCAGACATGTAATTTCTGTGTCCACAATCAAAGACTTCCCTATCCACACAGTAATGCAAAAACCGCTTGAAACGCTAGTCACATAATGGACTGGTGTCACGTCGTCATGACGTCCAAACTGGAGTTGCATTCTTTTCTGGTTTTGCAGTGATATTTACCAGCCTCTGCACGTTTACCAAACCAAACGCACATCGTGACAAACACAGATGCATTTGTGCACTTTTGTTAGGCAAACTTCAACCAAATGTGGCAGTAGGTCTGTCCTGTAGATCTGCTCTATGCTGTAGACCTGCTTTGTGCCAACACTGTAACACAAATTTAGACTCGTTTTTGCTTCACATTTGGTCTTGCTCTTCTAATCAGCCGCACTGTGGAAGGGGCTTGTGTTCGCTGTAGGAGCGAGAGCGTGAAAAGGCGAGGGGCGGCGTGCTGACGTGAGGCAGATGGACAGGTAGGATGTTTAGGAAGTTTAACCTGCCCTGTGATGCACGCTGGTACACGAGGGCACACGCTGTTGCAGACGAGCCGTGCATAGGGAACGTGTGTATTTGTGATGTGCCGTAGAGTCTCCGCGGGCTGCACTGAGCGCACAGGCTGCCCTGAGACGCTCCACATGCTCCTGCACCCCAGTACAAGTTTATTGCCAACACCAGCGTCCGTAATGAAATATGATCGCACTTGTTGAGTGTCAGACCTTGAGTGAGAGACAAGATCGAGTCCAAACGCAAGTCCGAGACGAGACACGGCGATCTACCCACACGACCTTGGCGATCGACTGGTAGATCGCGATCGACGTATTGAGCACCCCTTGTCTAGCCTCTTTGCGTTTTGGCGGTGAATTAGCCTAAATCGCAGCAGACAGACCTACGTCAGCGTATCAGCGTATTAGTGTTTTCAGGCATCCACACAGTGCCGGATCAGATCCATACTCAGATTAATTCATAAGAGCTAGTGGTACCAGATCATTCCATCTCTGGAGCTGTTTTCAATCAGATTCGTGTGGGCAAACACTGCATCCACAACAAAAATGACTTGAATACGTACGGGTGTGGATGGGGCCTTACTTTTTTATATCTCACATCGGGAGAAGTGGGTGGACGGCGTTCCTCCACGTACCACACCCACTACACCCCTGGTGTTTGGGAAAATAAACTTCTCAAAGTGTCTAAAAGGCAGTAGAGTGTCTGGCTGCATATTTGTTTTGTTTTGTTTAAAATGTTTTGTTTGTTTTAAATGTTCATAAAACCAAATCCTAACCCTAACCATATAATAGCATGTTCTTAAACCTGACCCATATTCTAACCTTAACAATCACCTACTGACTGTTCCTAAATCTAAACTTATAGCATGTTTCCAAACCTATCCTAAATCGTAACTTCAAACAAACTTAGCACCCTAACCCGAAACCTAACCCAAATATTAGCCATAATGTTCATAAACCAAACCATGACCATAAAGTAGCATATTTCTAAACCTAACCCAAATCCTAAACTTAAAGGGGTTTATTATGCAAAATAGAGTTTTCTGAGCTTTCTGCCATGTTATAACATTGCCTGAAGGGGTTTTAGATGTCATCCATGCATGTTTTAATGCATGTTTGACTAATCTAGCAATCTCTCCCTGGCCCTTCAACCCTCCTTACGGTTAGCTGTGCGATTCTGTCCAATGCTCAGGCCACAAGCCTACGTCACCCAAGCTCCCAACTCGACAGTTCTCCATGAATATACAAAAGCATGATGCAATTATGCAATGCAGTACATTATAGATCAGAAAATTGTGTAAATGGGCCTTAAGGATCATCACCACACAGTTATTTTAAAATATCTGTGTGTTTTATGTATTATCTGAAGATGCAAAAAAAAAAAAAGTTTCCCATGTTTTAAAGATAAGTTTTGAATGTCACAAGCAGGAAGTGACATCAGATAAGAACAACACATAACAAGCTCATAGGCGGACCTGGTTTAGACCTGGTTCATTCCTAGTTTGGTCTTGGCTTATTTCTGTTTTACACATGGATTTCGGACGTGTGCTGTTTGTCCTTTTGCTCTGCTACTCTGGTAAAACTTTTATTTTATTCATTTTTACAGGCTACTCATACATATATTTATTAGTTACTTATTAGAATTGTATTTATTGAAATTGTTATCAGGGTGGAGTGGGCTCTGAAATCTGCCGGTAATGCAGCGTTCTATCAGCAATCCACAAGCCCTCTTTTTCATTTGTTAAAAAGAGAGAGAGAGAGTGAGAGAGAGAAAAGGAGTATTTTATAAAAAATATCACATACATTTCTGTATTCTGCTGCATTTAGTTCTTATTTTTTGCCAATAATAATTGGCATATTAGAATAACTTTGTGAGAGCTCATCTGTGTTTAAAACTCTGCATAAACAGCTGGTCTGTTCTTTTACATGTTCTGTTCATTTATTTAAAGTGAAATGTTCCATTCAGTGAATGACTTAGGCCTAAAAATCAGCTGAAGCCAGAGTTAGTGCACTGTCATTTTAAAACCTTTTCACAATAAGATTTGTTCTGCAGTTCATCAATGCAGATTGTTTTATTTTGAAAGTGCCGTGGGAAATGTTTAAATGATGTTAACAGCACCTTGACACTACATACACTGGAGGAACTTTTCTGAGGTTTTGGGGTCATATGAGAGATGTGAGAGGGAGCGCACGGCCGGCGGGAAGAGTAGCTGCAACTGCTCCTTCGGCTGCACTCCTCTCCTGTCAAGAGAAATCTCCTGTGTCTCCCGATTACCACTCCACTGCTGATTGTTATTATTTATTTATTATTGTTAATTATTATTCATATCATAATTAGAAATCTGTAGAGGAGACATAGTGGAGAGACGCACAGATGTTAGACAAGTGAATGAGTTTTTATTATGTTTTTTTAGTGGTGTCAAATTATTAAAAAGAAAAAAAAAAAATCAGATTAATCTGAAATATGATTAATCGTGATTTATCACACTGAGCGCATATTATTTCAACTTTTTAGTTTACATTTTTTTTCAAACAAAAATGATCATATCCTAATTAATTAATTATTTTAAAGTCCAACTGTCAATAATTTAAGTCTAGAAATTGCATTTCATAATGAGTTCGTGTGGTCACATGTTCCAGGTTAATGTAGCTCTACTAAGCAACAGGTTTAGTGGGTAAAAGACTCTTCATTGCCGCTTGCGGTTGTAAGTGGCTCTTATGGTGACAGATACAAAATGTTCGAGTTGTTCTGGCGTCTTCCAGTGTTCTGCAGCAGTTTGGTGAAATATTGAGCCCATTTGACTCGTTTTAGTGCTCACACGTGACCTTTAGTTTTGTCACGGAGCGCGCGCGGGTCCACATCAGCGGAGCGCGCGGAGCAGAGCCGTGGCGCGTGTCTGATCATCAGCGGCTGATGATCTGTGCGCGTTCACGTGAGGACTGAGCAGTGGTGATCCTACACAGTCTGGCGCCTGAAAAAAAAGTGAGGACCAAGGGGGTGGAAATTTGAAAAAGAAACAGACAATGAAGATAAACAGAGAGAATAATGTCCAAGAAAATCTCAAGAAAAAAAAAAACATATAAAATGAACTATATAAAAATGGCTAAAAACTGCATAACTTTTTAACTCTTTAGAAGTTGTTCAGGAACGAAAATTTGTTGCTGTGCATGTACATATTAGGATATGGTAACATTTAGTAAAAGTAGATTTTAAAAGCATCAATCGTCTTTGTCTTCGAGTCACTTCAGATTGGTCTTATGCACATATAGTGTAAGATAATTGTGAATTTTCTTTTCCTTTAGATTAAACATGAATGACCCTGACCTGGCGTGGGTCATTCATGTTAACTATTTAATACTAATCAACAATACACAAATGTACAGTTTTTGAATAATTACGAGACTATGGTTTAATCATTGAAATAAAATGAAGAAAAAATACATTCATAGCTTAGTTAATGTCCAGTTTGATTAATATTAGCTGCATAGCCCGTTTAGCTGCAGAAATCCACTTCTCCCGTCAATCTGGAGTTTTGTCAGTCTGTTAAAAGACTCAGACTTTCTTCTATCTTTGAGAATGTTTTCACCCCAGTGCGCCACAATAATCCACAATCTCTGAAACTCTAAAGTTTGTTGTTTGAGGAGCACAAATGGCCCATGCCATTTGGAGGTGCATGCTGGGACTGTGTGACGACAAAAGCAGGAGCTTTATAATGTCAGTGTTGGTAAAACTGGTGAAAAAAAAAGCAAAATTCTC
Organism: Boleophthalmus pectinirostris; assembly: GCF_026225935.1. Taxonomy (NCBI): domain Eukaryota; kingdom Metazoa; phylum Chordata; class Actinopteri; order Gobiiformes; family Gobiidae; genus Boleophthalmus; species Boleophthalmus pectinirostris. The sequence goes on from NW_026571299.1 coordinate 10,550,340, forward strand.
TAATCCTCCAAACAATAAACAAGGGCTAATAATCTTGCTCTTTTGTGGTTAAAGTGTTCGTATTATTCACAAGAAGAACATTTTGTGTAATGTAGGACATTTAATTTGTCAGTTTATTGTGCCCATGTATACAGTATCAGTTTGTACATAAGTTAGAAAAGTGGACTGGTGGGAAGAAAACAAAACATGTGAAATGTGGTGCTGATCACAGGTTTATCCTGCAGTGTCGTGTTCATGCTGAACACAATCAATGAGTGGTCTAAAATAACTGAGACTCATCTAATCTGTGTGTTTTTCAGGGACTTGGGCTCAGATCACACAGAACCCTCAAACAGGTACATACCTCCTCACTGCTTCAAAAAGGACAAGTTTAGATTAGAAAGGAGTTTGTCTGGTGTTGTGTGGCCTTGTCAACACCTGGGATATTCCTGTAATATGGATTAGAAGATCTGGTTAATTCAGTGTCAGCCACATTAAAAAGGTGCAGTCTAGGAGGGTTTACAGAGGCAGCAGTCCAAACACTGGTTCTCAGTCATTTGAGAAGGTTCTATATTTTTCCAAAATCCACTCTGTGAGTTCTTGCTCCCTGGGACATTTACACCTGTCTTCTTATCATGTTTCATGTGTTCACATGGACTAGTTTTCTACCGACACGTCTCCAGAAGCACCTGGACTCTGTCCAACATGTATCTGTCCTTTGCTTCTTCTTTTTCATTCTTTCATCTGTGTCTCTCTCCTCTTCTCCTCTCCTCGCTCCATGAATCAGTGGATTCATTCAGATTTAGAAAACTGGGGTCAGGCTTTTTAACACCACCTAAACATACTGTGCCTCTCATCTTCTGATTTCAAATATTTCCTCCTGTCTAAAAGTAAACAGTCTATTCTCTAAAATTCTCCATCAAAGAGGAAGTAATAATGTTCATTCAACAATGTTAACAATGTTATAATGGTGTTCTGCATCATTTATCTATTTATTTATTGTTTTTTTTTAACAAGAAGCCAATAAATCTACTACAATTATAATAATATATTTTAGTTCAGTCTTGCTGTTTACAATGACCAAAATATAAAATAATTATGATACATCTTTAAACCTTAATTTAGCCCAAGTTGTGTTGATTAGTCTCCTGTCTTGTGCAGAGTGCTCTCTGAGTGAGGACCACAGAGCTGATGTGCTGCTGTTTCTGGATAGATTCAACCACATCAGTTCAGAAGATTTCTCCAAAGTGAAGGATTTCCTGGTGGCTCTGGTCCAGATCCTCGGTGTGGTTGGTCTTGATTCGGTTCAGATTGCTCTGGTGAAGTGTGGTGGAAAACCTGAGATTGAGTTTTACCTGAACACTTATCACGATCTGCCCTCTGTGGTCAGTGCAGTGAGGAAGATCTCACAAAGTCCTGCTTCTCCTGGAGACCTGACCACTGATGCTGTAGAATCTGCTGTACAAACAATTTTCCACACAGTCCAGGGAGACAGACTAAGTGCACCTAATGTTCTGATTCTGATCAGTGACAGGAACTCATCAGGCATAAACAGAGACACTGTCAAACATTTTTGGTCATTAAGTTCAAAAGTGTTTATAGTTGGAGTTAAAGGTGCAGATTACAGTGAGTTAAAGGACATTGGCATGGGTCTTGATAAAACTGAAGTCTACACTGTAGAAGACTTTAGTGGTTTTCCAAACACTTTGAGAGACTTAACTCACTCTTTTTGTCATTGGATCAAACAGATGCTGGGTGAGTTGTTGTCTCGTCTTGCTCCTTTTTCATCTGTGTGTGTGATTGAAGTCACTGCAGCTCTGAGTTTTACTATTAAGAACTTAATGACAATCACAAAATAGAAGAATTAGTAAATAATTACTTGATCAGTGACAACAATTTGTTGCCCACACTGATTTACCTGGCTTGAGGTGAGGGTGCCACACAAATGTAAAACATTTACATGCAGAGTAATTCTCCATGCAGCATGTTCACTAATTAAACATAGTTCTGCAATAGATTCTTTTGGATATTCACAAAATTCACTTCTATTTTCAGACCTGCCAAAGCCTGAATCTCTCAGTTTCTTTGACATTCAGCCGAGGAGAGCTCGTGTCTCATGGACTTTTAGTGGTAGCTGGGTGTGGGAGTTTGTTGTAGAAACAAAACCTTACACAATGATGGTACATATCCCAGGATACCAACTAACTACAGAGCTCCTCCACCTAAAGCCAAACACCTCTTACGAATTCTCTATCAGTGCACGGGAGTCTGGGCAGAGTATGTCTGTGACCGGATTTCTAACCACACCGCCAGGTACAGCTCTACATCCTAGTTCTCCCTTTTCCTCCTTCCTCTCCCCAGACACCTCCTCCTGCTCCTCACTTGACTTGTCGTGGTTTTGTTTGTGGTTTTCAGACTCGGTGCGGTTGAGCGGTGGTCCAGGCCGGTGCTCTGGTTCTCTGGAGGTGCACACAGACCAGTTGTGGAGCTCAGTGTGTGCAGAGGGCTTTGGTCAGACTGAGGCTGAAATAATCTGCAGGGAACTGGATTGTGGAGGAGTGTCTGACCTCCAGGGGGCGCTGATTACAGAGGGATCTGTTGTGGGGAGGTCCTTTCACTGCAGTGGAGCAGAGGCAGCACTGAAGGACTGTGAGAGCTCTGAGACGCTCTGCTCAGCTGCTGCCAACATCACCTGCACAGGTAACACGCCCTCCATTCTGTTCCAGATTCTTACAGCGTATTTGAAGGAGAAATGATTGATTTCTATGTTATTATGAAATATTATCTTGTCATCAGCTTTTTAAGATGTTTATCTTCAAGATATATCATATACACATGCTGTATTTTAAATGCTTTGAAGCTGTAGACCAGGGGATCAGCTTTCAGTAGCTCTCCACCTCCTTCAAAATACCTCGTCAAGGGATTTCTGAATTATATGTATTGTGCTGAATTAGTCAGATTTGATTTAATTTAATTAAATGTCTTTTAATATTTTAAATGTATAATTTTGATGCCTAACGATGTGCACTATTAAATGGATATAGTTAATATTTTATAGACATCTAACTGTACCCCATCTAAGGTTTGCTTCTTATAATAAGGTTTGGTTCTTATAATGACTCAGTTTATTGTAACCGCTAAAATTAGTAGCTCTGTGGCATTCTTCTTTTGTAAAGGTCACTCATTGACACCATTAAGAGTTCTGGCTCCCACAGACCAGTTAAACACTCCTAATCCTAATGTTTTACTAGTCACCTGTAGAAAAGACACCTGTCCACAGAATCTGTTAATCCATCAGACAGGCAGCTGGGACCACAGCCACTAAGCCACTTAATGCCACAATGGATTAAAATCCTGCAGTGCAAGGTTCCCCTGTTTAAGACGGCACATGTGCAGACCTGAAGTTTGTCAGTGAACACCTGAATGATTTAGAGAGCGACTGGAAAAATACGCTGTGGTCAGATTAGACCAAAATCAAGCTCTTTGGCCTTAACTCAACTCGCCGTGTTTGGAGGAAGAGAAATGCTACCTTTGACCCCAACAGCACCATCCCCATCGTCAAACATGGAGGTGGAAACATTAGGCTTTGTTTGGGGGGTTCTACCAGGGCACAGGACAATACCCTGTCAATGGGAGGATGGACGGAGCCATGTACTGTTAAAATCCTGAGTGACAACCTCCTTCCCTCCACCAGGAAGCTGAAAATGGATCCTCCAAGTTCCCAGGCAATAGCCATAAAACCTTAATGATTTATAGATGATTTGCAAAGAATAGTGGACCAAAATTCCTTGTGATATATGTGCAAACCTGGTCATCAACTACAAGAAACCTCTGATCTCTTTGCTGCAAACAAGGGTTTTAACACCAAATTCTAAGTCTCTTTAGGCTAGAGGGTAAAAATACTTATTTCACTCAATGAAATGGAAATCAGTTTGTATATTTTCTTTAAAGTTATTTTTTGGATTTTCTTTTTAATATTCTATCTCTCAATGTTAAAATAAACCTACCATTAAAATGATAAATTATCCATTTCTTTGTCAGTGGGAAAAGCTACAAAATCAACAAGGGACCAAATACTTATTTCCTCCACTGTATGATTAATTAATTTACATTTATGGATATGAAATTTTGCTAAGATAATGAGATATTAATGATATAAATATGTTTACTTTTCATGTAATGCATTTAAAAAAAAATAAACAGCATGTCTTTAAAAGAAAAGGTGAAATGTGACATAAAGTTGCGTACATATTTGACAAATTCCTTCCAAAAAACATTCCTTTTGGAGGGGATCAGATGCTTGCTGGTTAGTTGGATTACTAGATTATCTCACTGAGATACCTCCGTTTATATGACTGGGGGACAGCACCTCTGACACAGAGGCACAGGGGACTGTACTGTCACCAGTTCTGTTTACCCTGTACATGCTGGACTTTAGACACAACTCAGAGCTGTGTCACATGCAGAAGTACGCTGATGACACAGACATTGTGGGGTGTATCAGAAATGGTGATGAAGGGGAGGAAGCCTCAAGAAGAGGAACACTGTGCGGTTGGATAACCTGGTGAGGAAGCCAGGATCTGTAGCGGTGAAGAACTTGACTCACTCACATCTGTGGAGGAGAAGAAAGCCCTAAACAAACTCCTGTCCATCCTGGAAAACCCCCAGCCCCCCCTGCACAGCACCATCCCCGGACAGGAGAGCACCTTTGGAGACAGGCTCTTGTCCCTGTCCTGCTCCATGGACACTCGGGAAGTTTATTTCACACATCAAACATCTGCACAGCGCATCCCGACAGCTGATGAATGCATGTTTCATTTTTGCTGCCAAAATTGGAAATTCTTTCAGGATCGATAAAGTATCAATCTCTATCTATCTATCTATCTTGCATATTTCTAGAAAGTATCACATTAAATTCACTTTTTTCATTTTTACTTACCAAAACTATGTACATTATGTAATAATGGCATTTAAAACAGCAGAAGTATTTTAATGTGGAGAAAAAAAGACAATTCTTCATGAATGTATAATAAAACTGTGCAATCGTATTATGGCACACATCAAATTAGATTTTAGCAAAGAGCTGCACCAATTTGCAGAGCTATGTAAAATACATTATTTCTATAAAAATGGCACAAAATTAAATATTATTTTATTAAATATAATCCGATCACATTCACACTCTTTTCTTTTACCCAGTACAAAGTCCACAGAATGATTGTGACTTCAAATGTAAAACAGCACAGAGGTTTGCGAGCTGCTCAAATCGATGTCGTATTGTAGATACAACAGAGAAATCTTAGTTACCGAATGTAACTGTAGTTTTGTAGTTTGTGTGCAGCCCTCTACCTGCCGGCCCATCAGGCCTGGTCTCTTTATCCAACTATAAAAGAAGTTCATGGTTTATTTGTCTCCTTATCTGGACTCAGGGGAGACACTCTCTGATAGTGTCAGTGTTCACACACACTGCAGCTGCTCAGAGGAGATGTGTATTGATGATTGATGGATAGATTGAAAAGTATTTAAACTGTCTGTTCACATGAGGCTCGTATGAGGTCCAACGTGGCACATGCAGGGAAAAAGCGCAGAGCAAACAGGTGGACACAGGGAGTGAGCTCTTAAAGAAGACAAATGTTTTTTCCTGGTGTTTACTTATAACATTTCAAGAGGCCCATTTTATTTATTGTTTTAATATTGATTGTTTAAGGTGATTGTTTCTTTATTTATTACAATGAATGAATCATTATTTTCTGTCATGACTCACATTTTATGTATCATATATTTTGTTTGTGTCCAGATGATGTTACGTTGTGGCTCAATGGACGTCTCTGTCATGGTTTCCTGCATCTGAGACACCAGGACGAATGGAGAACAGTGGCGACTTCAGTCCAAGATTTGGACTTGGACTTTGGCTCTGCTCTATGTCAAAAGCTGGGCTGTGGTTTGGCATTTAACATTTCTTATTTCCCTGATATCGAGCCTTTCTGGTGGCTGGACCCTGAGTGTGTGAAGAGGAGAGCTGTCCTCCGAGACTGTCTCATCTCCAACAGGACCCAGGACAAAAATAGTTTGTCCCTAACCTGCTCAGGTCTGTACTATATTGTGACATTTCTAAAAATGTGGATTACATGGTTGACTATAATCCCAGAACTATATTTTTCAAACCGCACAATAATCTGCTGATTATTTCATGACAGTTTTCTCTCCACAGACTTCCTCCCTGGTGTCAAGACGTTGGTCTCCTCAGAGGGAGTTTTTCAGTCCAGGGGGCACAGGGCTCTTGTGAGGTCCGGTGCAGACTTCAGTGTCTCCTGCTTTTTAGATAAACCATTCTACTCTGTTTTTTTCCACCTGCTGGCTCCAAGTGGGAATTACACCCTGCCATCTGTCAATCACTCTGCACACTTCCTGTTCACAGCCTTTGGTCCTGAACACACAGGGAACTACACCTGTGGTTACAGTCTATATGATTCAAGTAAAATCCTAAAGAACGTGACCCTGTACATCAGTCGTGGAGGTATAGTTCTTTAGCTGTTTGAAGATCCTTTGTTTTATGATTATATTTATGTTTAATATCTGTACAGTGGCAGACTCAGACCTGCTCCTGAGAGCCGGGATCCATGTTCTCATCCTGCTCATCTCCACCACTGCACTGTACTTCTACTGCCAGGTAAAACACAGGACAAAAACAAGACCAGACCACAACTCTGATCCAAAGTTCAGAGGTTAGAATCCTGCTCCCACATAAAACAGTATTGATACCACCTCCCACTGATGAATGCTGTTGTTGTGTCCTTTGGGCAAAACACTTAGTCCTCCCTCGCCCCCAGTGTCTATGTACAGTGGTGTGTGAATGTTTGTGTGTCTGGGTGAGTGCTTCCTTGATGTAACAGTGTCTTGAAGGTGTTAAAGCTCTAAACGTGTTTATTTATCTTTTCAATAAGGCGGGAACGACAATAGGGCTAAATAATGACTTCAAAGTTCCTGTATTACACAAAATAGATTCTTACTGAGCTTTAAGCGAGACCTGGAGTTGTGTTTTGATCCAAACACACATGCTTGAATAACCTTTATTATTAGTCTGTCTTTCTATCTGCAAAAATCAAAATACTCCAAAATTCCAAAATTGCATAATATGGAGCATTTAAATTGTATTAAACCAGTACTAAACATGTTTTTATTTAGGCCAAAACACGGAAACAACATGGACAACGGCGATCTGCTCATCTCCATCTTCAGTGAAAGGTGAATATACCATCCTGAGAAGCCTGTGAAATAAAGACGTTATGGGGAAAGATTTAGTTTATGTTCCCATTTTGTGATAAGAGTAAAACACTGTCAGCACTGGATAATCACAGCAGGGCATTTAAAGGTCCAATATTACACAAAATGGACTCTTGTCAACGTTAAGTCATGTTATAATGTGTTTACCTCCTCAAAAACTCCTCAAAATGTGACTGTAAAGCCATTTTGAAGGTTTGTGGTAAAATAGGTGAATTTGTTGTAAATTAAAATTGCAAAATTTGGTGAAAATAATCAAACACAGCTCTAGATATTGGCCCAACATCAAATTTTCTTGAATTATAACCAATAATGACTTGTAAATAATAACAAATCTTGATTGTTTTGTTTGAGATGTTCTAACAATGTGAGACTAAAATGATAAAACTGTTATGTTACTTTATCTCAAATATACTGTACATAGATTGGTGTTGTTTATGACCTTTTGTTGATTTTGTAGTAAAATAGTATCAAAGTAAAGTTACTTTTACGGTTTTGTGTGTTAATATTTGCTTCGATTTGTAAGGTTATCAAATGTGTAACGCTGTATTTAAAGGTCCTATATTACACAAAATTATAACAGATTAAAAAACAGTGTAATATGGGCCCTTTAAGATTTATTAAAATGATAAATACAAGAATATACTTTATGGATTAAATTTACCTTGATTCTGAATTCATTAAATCCAGTGTAATTTCATGTTTTGTTTTCTAATGATAATGTAAATAAAGTCCTGGAGATCATTTACGTCTGTTGTATTTATTTAAGATGATTTCATAAATGTTTATTGCATGTTATACTGTCCATTTTATGAATTCAACATAATCACATAATTTAAAATCAAACTCTGTGTAGTTACATTTAGTCCACACTGTTATTTAGAATTTAAAGCTCCTATATTATGGAAAATTGACTCTTGTGAGCTTTAAGTCATGTTATAATGGGCTGTGTGCACAATAACCACTGGAAACACTCATGCTCATTTTGAGACATAATAAATATTACAACAACGCCACAAACCAAAGTATTCTAAATTTTAAAAATTATTGAGCACACTTTTTTAAAATTTATTAAAATTTTAATAGGTTGTTTATTTTATGTTTTATTACTTGAGACACAGTGAGCTAGCAAGTACTTGCAGTTGTGTTTTGTTTCATTCACATATTTGTATTATTCGTCCGTCTACATCTCCAAAGCTCAAAATGTTCTGTTCCACCTTGTGATGTCATAAAGTGATAGTTTCATGATATTCATTCATGATCACATGAAACTACCACTAGTTTTCAAGTTACCTTTAGTTCAGTAGAGATGGGCAATTTATCCAAATGATTCTAGTGAAGGTGTATGGACTTTAAAAACACAGTGGAGCACTTCCTGTATTACCACATGACATCACAAGGTGGAACATAGTGTTTTGTGTTTGAGAGAAAAACTCAGCCTAAATATGCAGGGTTTGTGTGCTAAACATGTGTGAATGAACACTACATTTTAACACATTGATCAAAATCGTGCTCAATATGGGTCCTTTAAAAGTAGAACTGGGTACAAAAAACGTTGCATGTGTTGCTGCGTTTAAACTGCATTTAGTTTAGTCATTTAGAGTCAAACTAAAATAAGCATAACAGGCTGGCATTGAACTCGAGTCAAGATTTGGACATGGATACCCACTGCTCCTGAAAACTTGCCCCAGCTGCATTGAAGGACGGGTCAAATGCAAAAAACTTACTACACTATATCTGATATTTACTGTCTTAAAACATGAAAAGCAAAACTAGTTCATTTTAAATGATCGTAAATGGTCCAAAGTTATTCCTCACTTACCTTATGCATTCAGAGCATCCTAATTACCGTATTTTTCGGACTATAAATCACACTTTTTTCGTGGTTTGTGTGGTCCTTCGACTTATACTCCAGTACAATTTATATATTAACATTTTCACACAGACAGCTCCAAGAGGCTCTAGTCTTGTGTGTCAGTATCTGCTGCACCTATTACTCCTGTACCACTGTCACTTTACTCTACTGTGCATGTCTCCTGCAGAAAAAGCTGCTGTCCTGCAGCAAGTAGTGAAATATTCAGCTGAAAACGGTAATTGAGAAGCGGAAAGAAAGTTTGGAGTGAGCGAAAAACTTGAAGGACTGGCAGAACGGGGGGATGGAGAAGGGAGGAAGCGCCGTGCAACTTTCCTGGAAGTCACTGGATGGATGAACAAAGCCTGGACTTCAGTGACACCGAAACCATCCTGTCCGGAATCAGAAAAGCCGAAATAATTCTAACTGGAAATGATGCTGAGTCTGACGACAGCTACACAGAAGAGGAAGTGGCGCTCTGTTTACCTCTGGAGGACACGGAGTTGCTCAGAAGTGACACCGAGAATGAAGAATTGAATGGATTTAGTGATTTGGAGTGAGATGGAGAGTTTGGAAAACTTGTTCTGTTCTGTTGTTTATGTTATATTTATCTGAAGAGCTGTTCATATGTGACATTAACAGTCTGTTGTTCTCTGTTCTGTTCTATTGTTATTACTAGAAATTGACTTTCAAGATGAAATGTCGGTTCCTGGTCTCTGATTTTAAAATAAATTTCCCCCAAAAAGCGCAACTTATAGCCCAGTGTGACTTTTTTTTTTTTCTTCTTTCTTTATTACACATTTTTTGGCTGGCTTATACTCTGGAGCGACTTATAGTCCAAAAAATACGGTATTCACTGAAATGACTTTAAAAGCATTTTTCACAATTCTCAGAGCCCAGAGAAATCTAACAACAACTAGCATGCAAACAGTGTACTTCACTGTGCACTACACTGTTACGACACACAGACAGATTTATTTTAATCTCAAGAGCTGCTTAAACAGTCTATCTGTACTGGGGCAAAACAAATACTGTTCAAATACATGAGTAAAATGAGGGTACAGGGCCTTAACTTCTGATATTAATCTTTTGTTTTTAAGTTCTCATACTCCAAGCAAATCGCCGGGCAGCACAAGAAACAACTGAACCACCATCTTGTTTAGTTGTGAGGTTTTACTCTTCTAAACATGCCCACATCAGAAGTTTACTCCACGGGGCCACAACATGCAAACAGTTAGGAAAGAATGCAGAGGTTTTTTTTTGTTTTTTTTTGTCTTAAAACTGGTGTGAAACTGAGCAGGACTGCAGCAGGGGCAAGCAGTACAGATCTTGAGCTGGTAATGAGGTCTGCTGTGAGTGTGGGAGACATTGTCCAGAGAAGTTTAGGAGACCAAAGTGGGTCAGAGGTCACACCAGGGTTATGTTGGAGGAAATGACAGCAGTGGGGGGTATATGAGGTTTTTTTTTAAAGCTTTCTACCGTGTTATAATGTTCCCTCATTAAAAACGTGCCTGAAGTGGTTTTAGCTGTCATCTGTGTTTGAGTATTTTAGCGATCTCTCCCAGGCCCAAATCGACCCCTCCTTACGATGAGCTGTCAGATTCTGTTCAATACTCAGACCACAAGCCTGTTAACGCACAACAGTTCTCCATAAATATACAAAAACATGATACAAAACTGTACACACCAACTTGACAAATCTGATGTGCAGTAGTTTCATTAGCAAGCTGATTGTGTTGTGAAGTGGGAGTGACTTAGAACGGAGATCAAACTTAACTTCTGAGATCAGACAACATCAACAACTTTCGAGATTTTATGGCAAGCTTGAATGCAGGCCATTTAAAGGTCCTATATTACACATGATCTACTCTTGTGAGCGTTAACTCACGTTATAATGTTGTTACCGCCTCAAAACAAGACCATTTGTGTTTTGTTTCATTCACACATATTTGATTGACGTTTATTTGGCCTATAAGGCGCACCGGATTATAAGGCGCAATGTTGAATTCTCTTATCTGTTTTCATAAATAAGTCACACCCAGAGACAACAACAGGCCCCCAAACCTGGAGGGACCCCCAATCAAATTCCCTCAGTGCCACCAATGACCAAGGCCTCAGAGCAATTTGATTTTCTCTCAATATGACATTAAATGAGAGAGGTTTACTTTTAAACAAAAAACACCATCAAAATAGTATCTGATTGTCAAATCTATTTTAACTGTCAAAGCACCCCCCCCCACCCCCCTTCACATAAGAATGGACTCATCAGCTTGACCTTGATTTGAACATAATAATTGCATAATCATATGTAATGGATGTAAACAAAAATGTAATTGTCCTAGCAAAAAAGTAGTAAATCCACCCTAATTCAAATATAGATGTGTGTGTCTCAAGAGCAATGGGGGGAAAACAACAATAAATATAAAAATTATACAATCAAAAAAACAAAACAGCGCATTATAGTGAGGGCTCCAAATTCAAGGTAGCCTAGGGCCCCTAAATTGCTAACTCCGCCACTGGGCACACTGGATTATAAGTACTAAAACACTCTGACAGATTTTTGAGCGCCGTGTACCACATAAAACCAGTTCGAGGTTAGTAAGCACAACTAGAATTAATACATAAAAGGTGCACTGTCTGCTTTTGAGAAAAATTAAAGGATTTTAAGTGCACCTTATAGTCCGAAAAATATGGTAATCCTGTTTTATTAGTCTGTCTGCATTTCCAAAGCTCAGAATGCTCTGTTCCACCATGTGATGTCCACTGGTAGTTTTCAATTTAGCAGCTACCTTTTACCTTTCATTCAGTAGATCAGCAATTGGCCTGAAATCACGCAAATGATTCTAGTGAAGGTGCATGGAGTTTAAAACACAGTTGAACAGAGTATTTTCTGTTTCCATCCTCAATATGCAGGATTTGTGTGTAAAACAACTTCAGGTTTGTTTGTGATGAGGAAAGAACAATATAACATAGATCAGAAAATGGCGTAACATGGGCCCTTTAAAGAGAATAAGTACGATTTCTTTAGTAAACCTCACCACAGTGTCACAATAAATCTATTTTGGATATTTCACATGGCTTCAGAAACACTCATCTAAGAAAGAGCTCATCACATTCTGCGATCTGATGACAGCCAAAAGCAGAGGCACACCTAAACAAACTATGGCATCACAAATAGTCACCATATTTGAAGTAAACCCAGAGACGCCCGCTCCCTTCTCTAACCCAGACTCTCGTGGACTACAGTTGGCACATTTACATTCTGAGGGCAACGATGGCCATGTGTTAGGCTCAGATAAGTGCGACTCCTCCCTGCACAAACATCACAGCAGCTGACGGGGCATCTGTAGTAATCTGAGTGCACTGCAGGTTAAGCAAGACGTGATCGGGGGACAGATAAATATAGAATACGACAAATTATAGTGGGGCACAAATTGTACTTAAGTATGAGAAGATTAGTCTGTTATAATAATCAAGTGTATTTAAAGGTGCAGTGTGTAACTTTTGTGGTGGAGGGTCCATCGAATGCTTTTCTCCATGAAGATGTTATTGTTTTATCTGGAATACTCCACAGTATAGCATTAACTACGACCTTAAGATCATCACAAAGACCAAACCACACCAAGTTACAGGTCAGATCTGTGGAGAGACGACCCCGCTCACAGTCACAATCAGTGCCTGTTTATCTAGTTATTTATGAATTATTTATGAGCTATTAGACCAATTTAATCCACCTGTAATTGAATAAATGTAAGGTAGAGCTGTTAAAAGTCACACTGTGGAACATTCCAGGCAGAGCAATGACATATCTAAAGAAACAAGCAGGTGACAGATGCCCAACCAAAAGTTGCATAGTGCACTTATGTGAGAGGAAAGTGTTTAACAGCACAATCAGCTCAATCTGTGTATCATTCAATCATTAATTTTTCAAAATAAAAGCAAAAATAAGAAAATTATAAGACAAATATTTTCTTCATTATTTGTCTCCAAAACCAAAATGAAAAAACAGATAACATTTTTTAAATTTGTTTGTTTGATTTTGTGTTTAAATGAATATTGGAAAAAACAGAAAAAACACGTCCGTTTCCAGTTTCAGTGACTTAAACTGCGATGCCAGACTTTTGCACTGCACACAGACTGAACCAGGACTAAACCAGGACGAAACCAGTTGTTTTATTTAGTGTATTTGACTGTTTTAATCTGATGTTTTTTGCTTGTTAAATTACGCCATCTAGTGGTTACTTTAATTTACTCTTTTAGTAATAATAGTAGAAGAAGAACGTCAGACAGGAAGTTGTTGTTCAGGCCTCACTTCAGCAAAATGGCCGCTCTTCTGTTTTGGTGTTTCCTTTTGGTGTTTCTTTAAGCATTGTCTGTAAATATTACATGGTAAAACATAATTATACACCTGTAATATTGCCTTTTGTGTTAGAAATGTACTAGTTAGCACGTTTTTGTCATGTCAGCGCCATTGTTATGTAAATTAACCCGCTATTCACATGCTAATTCCGTGATGCTAATCGTTATGCTAACTACTTAGATTCACTGAGTGTAACTTTAACTTTTTTTTTTTTTTACATACGTCATTTTTTTTACATACTTTTTTTTTTACATACATAATTTTTTTTTAACATACGTATTTTTTTTTTTTTTTTTTTTTACATATTGGCATTTTTTTACATATGTCTTTTTTTTTATGTACATTTTTTTTTTTTAACATATGACTTTTTTGCACAATATGGGGTTAGTTTGCAATTTATTATACAGAAAGAATGAAAACTAAACACGTCATTTTTTTACATACGTTTTTTTTTTTTACATACGTCTTTTTTTTACATACGTCTTTTTTTTTTACATATGTCTTTTTTTTTGCATACGTCTTTTTTTTACGTACATCTTTTTTTTTTTTTTTTTTTTTTTTTTACATAATATGGGGTTGGTTTGCAATTTGTTATACAGAAAGAATGAAACCAAAACAAAACAAAAACAAAATAATGCCATAAATTAAAAGCTAATCAATTAAGGAGTTGTTGTCAAGCTATAGGGGAGAGTGATATTGTGATATAAATACTTCTTATAGATATTGTATGTTTTTTTTTTTTCTTGTTTCAATATTATACTGATGAATATTTGGTTTATTTTGAGCCCATTTGGTTTTGTGTATATGACACTTTGCCAGCATAATGAGAGTTTGAATGAGGAATCTGAGCTCTTTGGGGATGGAGGGGCTGGTGAAGTAGAAAAGGATGTCGCTTTTCTGGAGGCTGATTGCGAACTTTAACTGTTGGTGCTATTTATAATTTGTAAATATTATCTGGCACTGACATTAATAGCCATTTCTGTATGTGTTTATTGTTGCAGTTTCACAAAAGTTGGAACCAGTAAATTTCACCAAAATTATCCGCTGTCTGTGAAGTTTCTTCTGGGTTCATGTTTAAATGTTTGGATAACTAGTGCAGCATCTAACAAGGCATTTACACCAGGACCATTATATTATAATGAAGACAGAATGAAAGAATGAAGAAAATTGTTGTTTCTTCATTTTCTTAGTTTTTGGTTTTATTTTGAAAAACAAATGAACGAATGATAAACGGATTCAGCTCACCTGTTGTAGTTCCAGCTATGTCAGTTCTTTATAGTCAGATTGTGGTAAAATGAAGTTATGATTAATGTCTAACAGAGCTTCAGACAGAGCAGTGCCTACAGTTAGCTTCACAGCCCCAGGTAATATTGATCACATCAGCTGCAAAGTATCAGTAGTTATATTCTATGTAGTACTGTCAACGTTAATGCGGCAAACTAAACCAGTGCAACATCCATGAATGAACACAGATTAAAGGTTTGTAACTTTTTAATTGAGTCATCACCTGCTTGTTTCTATGGAGATGTCATTGCTCTGCTTGGAATGTTCCACAGTATGACATTAAACAGCTCTACATTACATTTATTCAATTACAGGTGGATTTATAGCTCAAAAATATCGAGAAAACGGGTATTCTGAAAGTGAGCGTGATTGCTTCTCCACAGATTTGACCTCTAACTCAGTCTGGTTTGAAGATATAAAGGTTCATGGGTGAATGAAACAAAACACAACTCCGGGTGCGTTTCTGACGAGGAAACAGCATTATTACGTAGATGAGAAAATAAAGTAATATGGGCAAAAGTATCAAAAATCTGATAGATACCAAACCTAGTATCAAAACTAGATACTCATTTGAGCAGGTACTGATACTAAAAAAAAAAGTGTCATTCAGAGGACAGAAATGACTCTTTCCTGAATAACTTTTTAATGATCTTGGGCATATACTAGTCTGAATCAGCCCATGGACCACTATGGAACCCACACAGACGACTGAGAGATTACACAGATATAAGACCACAGGGTAAAATTAAAGGAGTTTGAAAACGAGTTTGAAATTTTGGTATCGTGACATTACACACAACATTAATTCCAGTGTCTTTTGAGCCCTGATGGACCTGCTGGCTGCTTGTGGTTTATTGGATCTGAGAGACGAAAGTATTTTGAGAAATCTGTTTATCAGAAAAGTCCATAAACTTTGACAAAGGTTTATAATTTCATAGTTAATGTTTTGTGATGGCTACACTAGAAGTAATATAATTGGAAGACCATTTTATATTTAACTACGGGGTGTTGTAAAGGCCATTTTAAGCTATGGTTTTAAGTTATGCTGTTGATTTATTAAAAATGTTCTACTTATTATGTTTTTTCAAAGAGGACCCCAAAGAAGAGACAAAGATTGGTAAGTTTAACAGTTTATTTAAAAGATAGTTGCAGGCTGGTCCAAGATGGGCAAGATGACCGCATGAGACGGAATAATCTGGCAGCGAAGAGAAGTCAAGGAGACGTCTTTATACTAGAGCTGATTCCAGATGAGCTGCAGATGTGCCGCTCTGCTGCAGGAGCTCCAGCCATGCCCCGTCACACACCAGCCCTGCACAAAGAGGAAACACAAGGGGAGGGGGAACACACAGAAAGACCAAACCCTAACACTTATTATTTTAACTGGAAGAGAATTATATTTTGGATGGAGTAAGGCTGGTGGCAGGAGACTGAAGTTCCTATAATCAGACAGGTGGGGCTGATTTCATTCTCCACTGCAGATGCTCAAGCTCAGGCCCAGGGAGTTACACAATGCTGAGTGACAAACCAATTCTATTCTGCCCCTGTACACTTTAAAACACTTTTCCAGACATCTTCCCCTGTTCTTAGACCCTCCTTCAGGGTGAGAAACCTCAGGGAGAGCCACAGAAGGAGGGATTCACTTCCTGGACAGACAGGCATCATCTTCACATCTTCACGAACATTTAACACCAGTCAAGAGAAAACATCCCCTACTGTTCAGGGGAGATGTTTCCAAACTCCAAACTGGTGCTGGTATCGGAGTGAGATTTGCTGACATCACTTTGTTCAGTCCTTCTTCAGAACTGCCGCAGATGTTACAGCTGATTTACACAGATTTTGGTGTTGTTCTTCTACCTGCACAGGGAGACAACATGTGCAGCCTGACTTCTCCAGGAGAGTCACCCAGGTCCTTGAAATCCGACCCAAGACCCCTTAATCCAGCATTAGTTAAACCCCCCATTTCACAGCCATTTTGAGTCCCTCTGTTCTGTATTTAGCATTCACACGCCTGTGTCGGTGCTGCTCTGCGTCCTCCAGCAGAGACAGTCTGTAGCTCCTCCCACACTGCCCTGCTACACACTACGCTCTCCCATCCTCTTTCTGGACACTAAAACTATCTTATATTACAGAGAAATGTCTCAACAGACCATTTTCTGCATATATCACTAGTCGCGTCGTGCGTGCGTTTACGAGCGTATTTGATTAAAGCCAATGTAAAGCCAAAAGCGATTCTAAAGTATTTACAAGTTAATATCTTTGTCATGCAACCAGTATCGAACCTTTCGATATTATATCGAATAGCGTTGCATCCCTATTGTATACTATATTAGCAGGCTGTGACATGGGGAAAAAACAAAAAAAATACTTAGCCAGTCCCTAGTGTCCACGGAGCATCAGCTGAGAGAATCACGAGAGAACCCTTTGGAGGACGGTTCTCTTCTTCTTGGGCGCAGTGTCACCTAAAGAGACAAAGTTTTATTAGCAAATGTCTTTTATGTTGTCAGTGAGGCTAATCTGAGTGAGTCTTACCTGGAGGAGGCAGCACTGTGGCCTCAGGACTTGGAGTGCAGCTTATAATCATGGGTTGAAAACAGTATACCCATAAAAGCATATTAAAACATCAGAGGTTTGCATTTGAAACAATTAACCACTACTATGGTAAACTATCTTTTTCTGTGCTGTACATGAACAGAATACCACTGCAATAAATCATTACTAGGGATGTAACTGAAATATTGTGATGTCGTATCGTCAAAGTTCTCACAATAGTATCATGGACCATCACAAAACAATATCGAATTACAAGTCTCTTTACTTAAATTAAGAGTTATGGTGCAGCAATAGACAGAGGGAACTACATAGACCATGATCCTTTGCTCCATTTCAGTGTTGACAACAAGAAGAAATAACAGTTCTAAGCACTTTTAAGTCTTCGCTCTTTGAATTAAGTCTTGTCTTGAGGAAAAAGTAGCACATTCACAGTTTTGTTAGCCTCCAAAAAAATTGCAGTAAAAATGGTACAGTGAGATGTATATTGTGAAAGTATCATACCCAGAGATTTGGATATTGTTACATCCATAATCGTGAGCCTCCCCACCATATTGTGAGCTTTCCCATGATATCGCAATAAATATTATACCATGAGGATCATACCCGTATCGTGAGACTTGGATATTGTTACACCCCTAATCATCACTCTTAATTATGTAAAATAACATGACACCTGTTTGTGTAATATAATATTTTTCTGAAGTAGAGATTAGTAATATAACTGGTTTAGTCCTGGTTTTAGTCCTGGTTTTAGTCCTGGTTTAGTCCTGGTTTTAGTCCTAGTTTAGTCCTGGTTTAGTCCTGGTTTTAGACCTGGTTTAGTCCTAGTTTAGTTCTGGTTTAGACCTGGTTTAGTCCTGGTTTTAGTCCTAGTTGAGTCCTGGTTTAGTCCTAGTTTAGTCCTGGTTTTAGACCTGGTTTAGTCCTAGTTTAGTCCTGGTTTAGTCCTGGTTTAGTCCTGGTTTTAGTCCTGGTTTAGTCCTGGTTTTAGACCTGGTTTAGTCCTAGTTTAGTCCTGGTTTAGTCCTGGTTTAGTCCTGGTTTTAGACCTGGTTTAGTCCTAGTTTAGTCCTGGTTTAGTCCTGGTTTAGTCCTGGTTTAGACCTGGTTTAGTCCTAGTTTAGACCTGGTTTAGAATTGGTTTTAGTCCTGGTTTTAGACCTGGTTTAGTCCTAGTTTTAGTCCTGGTTTTAGACCTGGTTTAGTCCTAGTTTAGTCCTGGTTTTAGACCTGGTTTAGTCCTAGTTTAGTCCTGGTTTAGTCCTGGTTTAG
Organism: Boleophthalmus pectinirostris; assembly: GCF_026225935.1. Classification (NCBI taxonomy): domain Eukaryota; kingdom Metazoa; phylum Chordata; class Actinopteri; order Gobiiformes; family Gobiidae; genus Boleophthalmus; species Boleophthalmus pectinirostris. The sequence goes on from NW_026571299.1 coordinate 10,568,918, forward strand.
TCCTGGTTTTAGTCCTGGTTTTAGTCCTGGTTTAGTCCTGGTTTAGTCCTGGTTTAGTCCTGGTTTAGTCCTGGTTTAGTCCTGGTTTTAGTCCTGGTTTAGTCCTGGTTTTAGTCCTGGTTTAGTCCTGGTTTAGGTTTAGTCCTGGTTTTAGACCTGGTTTAGTCCTAGTTTAGTCCTGGTTTTAGACCTGGTTTAGTTCCTGTTTTAGACCTGGTTTAGTCCTAGTTTAGTCCTGGTTTAGTCCTGGTTTAGTCCTGGTTTTAGTCCTGGTTTTAGAGTGGTTTAGTCCTGGTTTAGAGTCCTGGTTTAGTCCTGGTTTAGTCCTAGTCCTGGTTTTAGTCCTGGTTTAGACCTGGTTTAGACCTGGTTTTAGTCTTGGTTTAGCCCAAAATGTGAAAACAGGAAAATACCTCCGTGTAATCCATTTATTTCAACAAAGTAACTGTAATCCAATTACCACTCACTGAAACAGTAACTGTAACTGAATACAGTTACTCATAAATTGTACTCTGATTACGTAATCCCAGTACATGTAATCCGTTACTCCCCAACACTGCCAATAACTATAAATAAGGTCACCCTCCACACCCATCTACCTCCAGCCCACACCCACTGCAGAGCTGCAACGAATCAACCATCAACTCAAACTAAAACTCAAAAACGGCAACCAGCACTGAGCCTCTCTGATCTGGACTGTTAAAACCCAGAAATAGCCGTGTGTTAGACCTGCTCAGGAAGAGGAAGTCACCTGGTTCCCCTCTGACCTTTGTAGTCTCTGCCATGTGACACCTTGCCACAATAACAAACAATAGTAGTATCCTTACTTTATGGCTCAGAGTTGAATTCATCATGAGTGAAAACTAACTTTTTTTGTATTATTATTTCTACTGCAACTCATTTTACATCTACACTTGTGTCTTTTTCAGGCCTGCGCTGCCCTCTGGTGGACTTGACACAAAATGACTGTTAGGGAAAAGAATTGGACCCCTGTCTAATGTGTAGTAGCAGGAGGGCTAACCAGTTTCACTATACTATGGGGAATTTGAAATATATTCATCAAAATTTCACATAAGTGTCACTGTGTTCTGAATAGTGCAAAATAAAAGAAATACAGCCCACAAACACATTTTAAAGGTCTTATATGACACCTCTGAGTGAGTTTTAAGCCATGTTACCTTTTATTATCAGTCTTTCTACATCTCCAAAGCTCAAAATACACCGTTGTTCCACCTTGTGATGTCATGCAGTGGTAGTTTTCAAGTTAACATCTACCTTTTTACCTGTTGTGCAGTAGAGATTGGCAATTCCAAGGCTGAAATTATCCAGTTGATTCTAGTGAAGGTGTATAGTTTAAAAACACAGTGGAGCACTATTACCACTGTTACCACATGACATCACAAAGTGGAACAGAGTGTTTTCCATTTGAGAGAAGAACTCATCATAAATATGCAGGATTTGTGTGTTAAACATGAGTAAATGAAACAAAATAGACCTCCAGGTTTGTGATGAGAAAAAAATTATAACATAGATCAGAAAAGAGCATAAAATTAGCTCTTAAACACTTTTTAATTTAACTTGATTTTGTCCCACGCCCCAAAATGCAACACATTTTACATACACATAACCCATAATCAGTGTTGGGAAGGTTACTTTTACAATGTATTCCCCTACAGATTACAGATTACATACACCAAAATGTAGTTTGTAACGTAATCCATTAAATTACTTAAAGTGAGTAACGTAATCTGAATATTTTGGATTACTTGATTTGCTGTAGAGAAGCAAAGACGAGAATATCTTCACATAAGATGTTTGTCTGCTAAAAGAAAATAAAAAGCCCAGACTTTACTTAACTGTATTAAAAATATTATTGATAGAAGAGGAGACACGTCCATGCAGCATGATTTAGTCCTGTTAAATCCTGTTAAATCCTGATTTAGTCCTGGTTTAGTCCTGGTTTAGACCTGGTTTAGACCTGGTTTAGACCTGGTTTTAGACCTGGTTTAGATCTGGTTTAGATCTAGTTTAGAGCTGGTTTTAGTCCTGGTTTTGATCTAGTTCAGATCTGGTTTAATTTCCGGGAATGAGTGGAATTACCAAAAAAAAAAAAAAGAAAAAAGAAAAAAAAAAAGGGGGGGGGGGGGGGGTATAGCCGAAAATGTGAAAACAGGAAAACAGGAAAATACCGCCGTGTAATCCATTTATTTCAACAAAGTAACTGTAATCCAATTCCCACTCACTGAAACTGTAACTGTAACTGAATACAGTTACTCATAAATTGTACTCTGATTACGTAACTCCAGTAGATGTAATCTGTTACTCCCCAACACTGCCCATAATACAAAAACAAAAAAAACAAAAAAACAAAACATTGCTATATCTCTGTTGTTTGTTGTTGTTTTTCTCCATGGAGATGTTATTGCTTTGCCTGGAATGTTTCACAGTATAAACCTTTAACCTTAAACCTTTCTATCTTCAAGGAGACTAAACCGGACCAAGTTACAGGTCAGATCTGTGGAGAGGCGACTCCGCTCACAATCAGTATGCCTGTTTTTCTAGATAATTTGAAGTTATTTACATGAGAAAAATAAAGTCTACATTTTCAAAACCTGCTCTCAAATTGTAACAGGAACAGTTAAAATGAAAACAGAAACTGTTCGGTCTAATTTATCCAATCCAATCCACCTTTATTTGTATAGCACATTTTAGAAACAAAACAGTTTCCAAAGTGTTTCACATAGTGATATAAAACATTTTACTTAAAAAAAAAAAAAAAAGCAGAATTATGTTTCAACCATAAGGAAACTAATAGAATAAATAAATAAGATCTAGATCAGGATCAGGTCTAAACCAAGTCTAAACCAAGTCTAAACCAAGTCTAAACCAGGTCTAAACCGGGTCTAAACCGGGTCTAAACCGGGTCTAAACCGGGTCTAAACCAGGTCTAAATCAGGTCTAAACCAAGTCTAAACCAAGTCTAAGCCAGGTTTAAACCAGGTCTAAACCGGGTCTAAACCGGGACTAAATCAGGTCTAAACCAGGTCTAAACCAGGTCTAAATCAGGTCTAAATCAGGTGTAAACCAAGTCTAAGCCAAGTCTAAGCCAGGTCTAAACCAGGTCTAAATCGGGTCTAAACCGGGACTAAACCAGGTCTAAACCAGGTCTAAACCGGGTCTAAACCAGGTCTAGGTCTAAACAGGGTCTAAACCAGGTCTAAACCGGGACTAAACCAGGTCTAAACCAGGTCTAAGCAGCCTAAACCAGGACTAAACCACGTCTAAACCAGGTCTAAACCAAGTCTAAACCAGGTCTAAACCGGGTCTAAACCGGGACTAAACCAGGTCTAAACCAGGTCTAAACCGGGTCTAAACCAGGTCTAAACCAGGTCTAAACCAGGTCTAAATCAGGTCTAAACCAGGTCTAAACCAAGACTAAACCAGGACTAAACCAGGTCTAAACCAGGTCTAAACCGGGTCTAAACCGGGTCTAAACCAGGTCTAAACCAGGTCTAAACCAGGTCTAAATCAGGTCTAAACCAAGTCTAAACCAAGTCTAAGCCAGGTTTAAACCAGGTCTAAACCGGGTCTAAACCGGGACTAAATCAGGTCTAAACCAGGTCTAAACCAGGTCTAAACAGGGTCTAAACCAAGTCTAAACCAGGTCTAAACCGGGACTAAACCAGGTCTAAACCAGGTCTAAACCGGGTCTAAACCGGGACTAAACCAGGTCTAAACCAGGTCTAAACCGGGTCTAAACCGGGACTAAACCAGGTCTAAACCAGGTCTAAATCAGGTCTAAACCAGGTCTAAACCAAGACTAAACCAGGACTAAACCAGGACTAAACCAAGTGTAAGCAGCCTAAACCAGGATTAAACCATGTCCAAATCCATTCTGCCCCTGTTGTGACCCCTGTGTGACCCCCAGTACCTGATGAAAGTGATCTGATCCTGGTACATCCAGAATAAAAATAAAATCAACTAACAAAAAAAATAAAAAAATAAAGTAAAATCAATACATAAAAGCATACATACATCAAAGCAAACATAAAATTTAAAACTACCAGGACCACTCTGTCTCCTCTCAAACAGCATAAGGATGTTCCTCTTGGTCGACTGACAACTAAGACATTTTACAATCATTAAAGGTGCACTGTGTAACTTTTCGACTGAGGGGCCGTCACCTTTTTGTTTCTATGGAAATATCAGTGCTCTGCTTGGAAATTTCAGGTGGTTTCATAGCTCAAAAATACAAAAAAAAAACCCAACATTCTGACTGTGAATGGTTGCCTCTCCACAGATCTGACCTGTAACTTGGTTTTGTTTGGTCCCCATGAAGATAGAAAGGTTTAATGCCATACTGTGAAACCTTCTAGACAAACAAATCCATGGAGAAAAGCGCATGATGGACCCTCCACCAGAAGAGTTACACAATGCACCTTTATAAATACAGTATGTAGCTGATGATAATGTCAGTATATTTGACTTCATAGTAATAAGTCAGAAAATTATGACTTTATTTGTTCAGATATTAAGATGTGTCAGAACACCACTGTTAGTAAAAAATCTTTACCTTTGAGTAATGTGACCTTTTGACTTTCTCCAGAAGTAAACAGAGTGAGAAAGAGAGAAAAAAGACGATCGAGAGAAACACAAAAAAGTGTAAAGAAAATATGTCAAACTTAAAAGAAACTACTTTACTACCGCTGGTGATGTACAGGCGAACACAGTAAATATATTGTTTTGAATTCTGTATTTAAATAAAGGTATTTTATGTAAAGTTGAGACACTTTCTCTGTCTGTCCTTATTTAAATTTTCACAGTGTTCAATGTGTTGATGGATTCGAAGATTAATGAGAATAAATATTGACGCAAATGATGATGATGGAGCGTGAAGTCCTTTTGTTCGTGAAGAAAATCAGGGTAGCTACACAGTATGTGCGCCTTTCATTTAAAATAAAAAAATGTTCACAATGAAAAACAAACAATAAACTGTACATTTTGGGTCATGAGAGTAACTGTGGTAGAGTTGCACTTGGGCCCGGTCAAGTAGAAGTAAACAGCGAGGCCAAAAATTCAAGTTAATGCATCTGATATAAAAATGTATTCAACAGATACATATGTACTCTAGTTTATGAAACTGTTTACCTTTTTTCTGTACCGTTTTTGGTTCTAAAGTTACATAAGTTTTAAACAGACCATGTATGAAACATGGAACAAAAATTATTTCCCAAATTTCCAAGACCTGCAAATCATGTAAATAAATGGATGTATTTCATCATATCTTGTGTTATTCGATCTTTGAACTGTTGATGAAGGTACATGATTTTAAAAAAAAAGTATTTAAAATGATAAAAATTAGCTTGGAAGGACTGACATATTTTATAGAAATAGTTTCCTTTCATTTTGAAGTAATATTAAAGTATTCAGAAGAAAAAAAACTGACAAATTATGTAAAATCATGCACCTTCTACTTGTTTGCACAATTTTCCCTCCGTTACTTTTCCCTCCGTTACCATGACCTTTCTTAATAAAAAATCTCATTACTCAAAAAGTAAGAGGTTTTTCAACCTAATCTTGTACCATATGGTAGAAAACTATATGAAGCAAATATTCAAACCAGTTTGTTAAGGATATGTAAGTGAGAACTGGTAGTTATCACTGTTTGTATTTATTGCCCAAAAAGTGCTGCATATTTCATTCCCTCCGTTACCGACATGAGTTTTTAAATTTTTTGTCAACAATTTGAAAGAATATCACAGGTTTAACTTTACCCTGTTGGAGTGTTAACTCTTTCCTACATTTTGATACTTTACTTATTTCAATAGTCCCTCTAGTTTCTGAATAAGAGCTATTTGAATGTAAAAAATCTGCCCCGTTTCCCTCCGTTACAGCTTGACCGGACCCACTTACGCGAGTACATGGGACATACAGCCACCCGCTTTGACAAAACTTCACAAAGGCCACGTGTCATTTCTCTTTCCTGGCTTCCTTTTCCTTGATTCCTCTCCTTCCTCTTTTCTGCAGGAAATGGGTGAGGAAGGCCCACCCACAGAGGAGACAAAGCGAGAAAAGAGGATAAAAACTCCTCACTGATACCAAAAAAGATTGATTCTTTTATCTGACGTCTGCCTCCTGAAGCCTCCCTCAGGTTTACTCCTTCCTTCTGTGGTTTTCTCTGGGACACCACTTAATATGACGCATTTCATTGATAGCTGAAAAACTGAGGATCAAGGAGAGGAAACAAGGAGAAGAAAGTGAGGAAAGAAAAATAAGGTTACGTTCAGACTGCAGGGCTCAGTGCTCAATTCAGATTTTTTGGCGAAATCTGATTTTTTTGCGAGGTCGTTCACATTTCCAATTAAATGCAACTTGTATGTGGTCTCCAGTGTGAACATTTAAACACCCCAAAAGTGTCTTGTCTGTGCACTGGACGACACGACGACGTCACATGCAGCGAGTGTGTTCAGTGTTTACAGAAGTCGCATAAACATTGGCGCGAACATTGAGCACCTGGAGATTTTAAAGTTGCTGTTGTACCGGAGCCACAACATGTACAGCTTATTTGTTTTAAGGAGGAGATTGAGAAGGAAAAGGACGAGGTTTTTGGGCCATGGTGTTTTGTGGGGCAGTGGCAGCAGCATCAGCAGTAGAAAGGAACGTGTAGGTGTGGAGTCACATCCAAGAGTGGTGAGATTGAAATGTGCTTTGCAGCTTCACTGACACGGAGTTCATACACAATTTTCATATGATGAGAAGAACGTTCGTGTACATTTGTGCCTACTTCAGAGCAAATTAGTGACGTTTGTTGCTTGTTGATGTCATCTAGGTGGGATGAATGCGACCTGGCCGTTCAGACTGAAGTCGCATGTCAGATCGTCAGCCGTTCAGACTGTCATTAAAAGATCAGACACAGGTCGCATATTTTTGAAAAAAAATCTGATTTGGGTCACTTCAGGCTGCAGTCTGAACGCAGCCTACGTTCAGACTGCAGCCTGAAGTGACCCAAATCAGATTTTTTGGCCCCTATGTGACCTGTATCTGAACTTTTAATGACAGTCTGAACGACACAGATCAAATTTTTTCAAATGCGACCCAGGCCACTTGGATATATGGTCCTGAAACCGATACATATCCGATCTTTTGACATGTGACTTCAGTCTGAACGGTCAAAGCGCATTCATCTGACCTACACGTTATGAACAAGCCACAAACGTCGCTATTCTGCACTGAAGTAGGTAAAAATTGTTAATGAACTCCGTGTCATTGAAGTGAAGCACATCACCACTCACCACTCTTGGCTACGTCTGCGCATCCACACGTTCCTTTCAACGGACGTCGCTGCCGCTGTCCAACAAAACGCCACGGCCAAAAACCTCGTCCTTCTCCTTCTCAATCTCCTTAAAACAAGTAAGTTGTTCATGTTCTGGCTCTGGTACAAGAGGAACTTTAAAATCTCCAGGTGCTCAATGCTCGCGTCCATGTTTGTACAACTTCCGTAAACACAGAGCACGCTCGCTGCGGTTGACATCATCGTGCCCACATGCGGGACACTTTCGGGCCGTTTACTATTCACACTGGAGTCACATACAAGTCGCATTTAATTGGAAATGTGAACGACCTCGCAATAACATTGGATTTTACAAAAAAATCTGAATTGAGCATTAAGCCCTGCAGTCTGAACGTAGCCTAAGATATGGCCAAAGATAAGTGGATCTGGAGCTGTGTCCTGTCTCCCTGATTTTAGGGGGCGGGATTGACAGGTGGATTAAAGTCATACAGACACATGCGCGTTCGTGTCAAAAACAAACACGGCTGCTTACACGGCTGTGGTTGGATCATCTCAGATTTGGACAGAGGTTTTTCACGCTTGATGTTCCGGGTCCAACCCCTTCTGGATTCGAATGGAACGTAGAAGGGACTGGCTGCTCAGGCAAATATGTCAGTGCATCTCTCGTCAGGACTGGCCTTTTCCTGCGGTGCTGCTCTCGTAGATGGAACTCTGGTAATGTTTGCAGCAGACAGCAAGATCCTCCATGCATGCACAATGAACCGTGCTCCTGCAGAGAGAAAAAGAAGGAGAGCGGGGAGAGGGAGAAAAAACAATACTTGATCATGCCAAGGTACTAGAAAATGGCACATGTATTTCATAATTTCATTTTAGGGAAAATTCTGGGCATTAATGGATTAAGATGTATTTTGTAACAGACTCCGACAAACTTTATTAATCCATAAGGGAAATAATTTGGACACAGTAGCTCACACATCACAAAAAATCTGATAACAAAGCGCAACAAAATAAATGGTTGGGGGTCAGGGGGAAGGGAGAAGAGCAGAAAGAAAGGGGAATCAAACCTGGAACCCTCTTGCTTTTGAGGCATGAGTGCTAACTAAACGAGACCAAGACCAGTCCGAGACCACAGGGTCCCAAGACCAGGACAAGACCTCTGAGAGTGGAGACCGAGACAAGACCAAGACTTAAAGGTCAAGACACAGACAAAACCGATCCCTATCGAGACCAAATCGAGACCAGCTTTGTCCTTTCCAACATTTATTTGTATTTTACAGTTATTTTGGCACATCTATATCAATGCGTTTATAAATCTATGTCCCTTTAATCTGTTTTCTTTTTTCCCTCACTAATACTGTGTCAAAATTGTGTCAAGTACCACAATGTATTAACTTGATTCATCAGCCGGTTTCACTTCGTAGAAACCGTCTGGCATTAACATTCTTTTGCTCGACGGTAGGCAGATACTTTTTTTATTTAACCAATCGCTGCTACTTGGACGTGACATATGTAATGCACCAAATCCCGTAAGAAGAAGGGCAAAATTCACCAAACATTCTCTTTGTTCCAGCTTTAAATCCTCCATCTTGGGAATTTTTGCCAACACAGAATGTCTGTCTTCATCTACGTCCATCTCGACCACTTTGTTTACTGTTGTGCTGAACCACAAAAGGGACCCAGACAGGCGCTTGAGTTTGACGTCATGGCTTCACAGCTCTTCGCTGATGTCGTCTAGTGTATTCCGATTCCTGACCTAGTCGCTGGAGAGAAATTAAATTGAGCGGCGGCACGAGGCACTGTGCCGTGTAGGTACAAAGGTTTAATGCTACACTCGATGATTCTTGTGAACTTTAAGTGATGATATAATGTTGTTACCTCATCAAAACAAACCTGGAGTTGTGTTTTGTTTCATTCACATGTGTTTGAGTAGAGCAGAACTCAGCCTTAAATATAAAGGTTTTGTGCAAATGAAATAAAGGACAACAGAAAATAGCATAATATGGGTCCTTAAACTTATCTATTCAACTAGACTAAACCTGCCAGGGACCTCAGTGTAAAATATGAGGAAATTCACATCTCAAACCTAAACAATTTGGGATGATATAACACATCACACTCACATCATATTTGCAATTCAAAGCAGAGTGTTCAGTATGTAGCAGATAAAGAGTTAAACTTAATTCTCTATACATGTTTTGGTCCCTCCCCAACTCTTGCTTCCTTCCTCTGGTTTCAAACCGCTGGCAATGACCCTGTTTTTTCTGCTCTTCCCCCCAAATCCTCCATACATTGTGTTTGCAGTTCTCATTAGCATTAGGAAGCACACTGAACTACTCCAAACAAAGGTCCTACTGTATATTACGCAAAATTGATTCCCGTGAGCTATAAGCCATGTTAATATGTTGTTACTTCATCAAAAACCAGTGTTTCATTTCATTCACACATGTTTGAGTAACACTTTATTTATTAGTCTGTCTACAATCTACAAAAGTGCTTTGTTTTCAAGTTAACAGCTGCCTTTTCATGTTTTGTTCAGTAGAGATTGGCAATTCCAGAGGTGAAATTATCCAAATGATTAAAGTGAAGGCGTATGGAGTTTAACTCTGCCTAAATATGCAGGATTTGTTTGTTAAATTACATTTATGATGAGGAAACGTAGATCTAAAATAGTGTACCATGTTTTTCTGACTATAAGTAGCTCCAAAGTATAAGTCGCACCAGCCAAAAAATGCGTAATGAAGAAGAAAAAAACATATAATTCACACCAGACTATAAATTGCACTTTTTGAGGGAAATTTATTTTGTAAAATCAGAGACCAGAAACCAACATTCCACCTTGAAAGTCAAATTATAGTAAAACAATAGAACAGAGAACAACAGACTGTTAACATCACATATGAACAGTTCTTCAGAAAACTATAACATAAACAACAGAACAGAACAAGTTTAACAAACTCTCCATCTCACTCCAAATCACTAAATCCATTGAATTCTTCATCCTCAGTGTCACTTCTGAGAAACTCCACAACCTCTGGAGGTAAACTCAGCGCTGCTTCCTCTTCTGTGTAGCTGTTGTCAGACTCAGCATCAGGTCCAGTTTGAATTATTTTGGCCTTTCTGAATCCCCACAGGATGGTTTTGGTTGTCACTGAAGTCCAGGCTTTGATTATCCATCTAGTGACTTACAGGAAAGTTTCATGGTGCACCCTCCTGGTTGTCACAAGTTTCTCGCTCACTCCAAACTTTCTTTCTGCTGCTCGATTACCGTTTTCAGCTGCATATTTTAGTACTTGCAGCCTGTAATCTGCAAAATATGTTTTTCTTTTTGGGGGCATTTGTGTTCAGTCTTCTCAGTTGTCTTTATAAGTTTGTTTAAATTTAAAATTTTCAGAGGTACAGTACAGAAGTAATGATGCGATTGACATGATACAGACAGGACAGAGGCTCTTTCTGCAGGAGACATGCGCAGTAGAGCAAAGTGACAGTGGTACAGGAGTAATAGGAGTAGCAGATACTGACACACAAGACTAGAGCGCCCTCTTGTGGCTGTCAGTGCAAAAATTTGAATATATAAATTGCAAAACCACCCAAACCGTGAACCAAAGTGTGACTTATAACCCGGAAAATACGGTAATATGGACCCTTTAATGTTTTTCATGAGGTAACAACATTCTACCATGGCTTAAAGCTCACAAGAGTCCATTTTACGTAATACAGGATCTTTAAGCAGCTTTTCTTTCTGTTGCTCCAACAGTAAAGCTTTTGCGTTCTTGTTGAAATGCTGCTTCCATGTTCATAAAGTGAGTGCGTCTGATGTAGCCACTGGCCTGTCTGCATACCAAACACAAAACACAGCTCCTCTGCATTTGCACGCCCCAGATCAGCTCACGGCATTTTCCACTCAAGAACAGAGATGTAACGTTATCCAAAACTCTCGACACGCTATTTTCACGATATGCATCTCATGGAACAGTATTATTTTCTGGAGGTCCTTTAACAGTCCTTTGCTTCTGTCATAATCTGAAGAAATAAGATTTAAAAGAGCTTACAGTTATTTCTTCATGTAGTCAAAAGACAAGTCGTTGTTTTGAAAGTCTCAAATAAGTCTCAAGTCTTTGACCTCTAGTCCGAGTCAAGTCCCAAGTCAAATACAGGCAAGTCCAAGTCGATTCTTGAATCACTGGTCCATAAGTCTAAGTAAGCTTCAAGCAATTTCAAGTCTTTAAACCAAAGTACCAAATATAGCTTAGATTTTTGCAATTTGTATGACTTTTAAGATGAATTGTACTTAAAAAATCATAGTATATTCATATATGAGTATTTATAGAGAATATAAGATTGTAGAAATGTTAATTTTTCCTTTTAAATGTCTTGAAAAGATTTTTGTGTGAATCATTACAGTCTGAATAGAAAGAATTCAGATTTAAAAGTGCTTCTCAAGTCTTCTCAAGTCACAGGCCTCAAGTCCGAGTCAAATCCCAAATCACTGACCTTCAAGTCCAAGTCAAGTCCCAAGTCTTAGTCTATTTCATCAAGTCAAGTCTCAAGTCCTAAAAACAGTGACTCAAGTCTGACTTGAGTCCAAGCCACGACTTGCAAGTCCCCACCTCTGGCAAAAAATCATGGTCTATGTAGTTCCCTGTTTTTGTTTAGCTACTCATAACTATTAATTTAATCAAAGAGACCTGCAATTTAATATACTGTGAGGGCCCACGATATTATTGGGAAACTTTTGACGATACGATATTATGATATGATAGTTATTGTTACATCCCTAATCCAGAATACTCTACTGACAGCTGAACAAAGCCTTTATATTTAACTATACTATGGATGTAACAACCAAAATGTCGTGATATCGTATCGTCAAAGTTCTCACAATAATATCGTGGACCATCACAATATATCGAATTACAATCCTTTTTGCTGAATTTAAGAGTTATGGTGCAGCAATAGCTAAAAAAGACAGAGGGAACTACATAGACCATGATCCTTTGCTCCATTTCAGTGTAGACTACAAGAAGAAATAACAGTTTAAAGCACTTTTAAGTCTTAGATCTTTGGATTAAGTCTTGTCAAGACATTTTAAGAGGAAAAAATTCACAGTTCAATATCGCAATAAATATCTTACCATGAGATGAATATCATGAAAATATCGTACCGAGAGATTTAGATATTGTTACATCCCTAATCTTGAGTTTTCCCACAATATCGCAATAAATACCATACCGTGTGGTTCATACCGTGACGTTATTTTATCATGAAACTCGTTACACCCCTAAACTATACTATTTTTATTTTTTGAAATTCTGTATTTTGAATCTTTTTTTCCTGAGTTCAGTATTTTTTTTTTTCTAATTTTTCCCTGTGGTGATAAACAAAATTCACCTGTTTGGAATAGCGTAAGTGAAGTCTAAATGTTATCTTGCAACGCCTATGGAACAATAAACTATAATATTAAGACAATAATTATTTGTGATAAAGAAAAAAAAAAAGAAAAAAGTTATATTCGAACTTTTAAACCGACAGAAATTGTAAAAGTAACAGTAAAAATACATTGGTGTTTTAACCAAATGTGATTAAAATAAAACACTACATATATTTTAAGATGATATCAGCTATTTAAATGAATAAAATAGTTTAAATTAATAGAAATGTGAGGAGTAACTTGTATTCTTATCTTTTATTTTATTTTTTTTTAAAGGAATTTACTTCACTAAATACAAAACAACAAAACAATAACATTTCCTTGAAGAAAAGCACCAGAAAAGTTACACAATGCACCTTTAAGCGTCATCAGAGTCTAGCACATGAACCCAACCTCGGAGACAAAGGAAGCGCTGACTGTAGCGTTTCCTCCTGTTTTGGCCGCCATGACGGATCAGGGCTGTTTCCATGGTAACAGATGCAGCTCCGTGGAGAATCGGGCCGGATGCGCCGCTGCTGGGCTTGAATTTGTATGGACCACTAAACAAAGACAGAGAACAGAGAAGAGCAAACGTTAAATCAGTGAGCACTGTATAAGCTTTGTCATGGAGATATTATTGTTTTGCCTGGAATGTTCCGCAGTATGGCATTGAATCTATCTCCATGGAGACAAGTAGGTGATAACCCCAGACCACTTTACAGGCGACCCCCGCTCACTGTAAGAATGATTTTTCTTTGTTTTTTTACCTGCAATTGAATAAATGTCGAATAAGTTTAATGCCATACTGTGGAATATTTCTGGTAAAGCAATGTCAAGCAGGTGGTAGACTCGCACAAGAACAACAGTGCGAGACAAAATAAAGTTTATAAATAACAAAACAAAAAAATTAAGTTCATAAATAACTTTTACTCTTGAGTAAGGATGTAACAATAACCGAAATATCATAATATATCGTCAGAAGTCTCACAATAATATTGTTGGCCATCACAATGTATCAAATTTTAACTTTTTATTTTATTTTTTATTAATAGTTATGACGCAGCAATAGCTAAAAAAAAAGAAAAAAAAGAGGGAACTACATAGACAATGATCTTTTGCTCCACCTCAGAGCCGACTGCATTAAGAAATAACAGTTATGAGCTCTTTTAAATCTTAATTCTGGATTCTGGATTTTAAAAAATTTATTTATTTTGCAGGTTGAAAAAAATTGCGTCCACACATGTGTCGGATCAATAAATATTCACGTCTAATGACAACGGAGCACTGAGTGAAAACGATGTAATACATATGCCACACCTGTATGTGGCGTTGTTAACAATGATAATAATATTTAATAATGCATATCTCATCACTGTTTTTTTTTTTTTTTTTACTTTAAGGTAATTTAGTCTATTTTAGATGTGTCCCAGAAATATAGCCATATTGTTTTGCAAAAGTTAATCCTAAATTTTCATTTTTAGCCATAAGATTTGGATGAGAAGTATTAGAATAACTTGGTCTCAAAATACGATTAATTACCCGTGTGTAATCTTTGTTATTGATCCGTGTGCATAATCTGTGGTGCGTGTTGTTAGCATTAGCAGCATGTCTTGGTTGCTGGGCGACAGGAGCGGCTCTGTAGGCTACACCTGTCACATTTTGGCAACCGTCCTGTGGTCTGCACAGGCTAGTACAGATAGGGCTGCAGCATTCACTGCCCTCAGAGGAACCTGGCGATGATGAGGTCGCGACGTCATTGTTTTCCAAAAGCTGTGGTTTGCTTGTTCACATGACAACACAACGCCGGCGTTCTCAGATTTCTCCACTCTGGAACCCGTTCTAAAAAGACAACGTTTTTGCCCACCAAAAATGATGGCTCCATGTGGACAGGCCCTATACCTAGAGTTGTATTTACTTTCGTGGTGGAAATTTGAGTATTGGGTGTTGTTCTTTTCGTTGCACGAGATACACTGTAAGAAGTGTTAAAAGCCACACTATTTATTCATTTATTTATTTATTTTAGCTTTCTACTATGTTATAAAGTTTTAGGAGGTTTTAGATGTCATCCATCTATCCATTTTCTTCCACTTATTCCCTCACCCCAGACACTTCCTCCTGCTCTTCTGGAGGGACCCCAAGGTGTTCTCAGGCCAGAGAGACATAATCCCTCCAGCGTGTCCTGGGTCTTCCCCGGGGCCTCCTCCCGGTGGGACATGCCTGGAACACCTCCCAAGGGGGGCGCCCAGGAGGCATCCGGAACAGATGCCCGAGCCACCTCAACTGGCTCCTCTCGACGTGGAGGAGCAGCGGCTCTACTCCGAGCCCCTCCCGCGTGACTGAGCTCAACATCTTATTTCTAAGGGAGTGCCTAGGCACCCTGTGGAGGAAACTCCTTTCAGTCTCTTGTATCCACTATCTTGTTCTTTCAGTCATTACCCAGAGCTCATAGGTGAGAGTAGGAACGTAGACTGACAGATAAATCGAGAGCGTTGCCTTTCGCCTCAGCTCCCTCTTCACCACAACTGTCCGATACAGCAACCACATCACTGCCAACGCTGCTGTTTTAGATGTCATCCATGCATGTTTGTGTAATTTAGTGGGCCAAACCCTCCTTACTGCTCGCTGTAAGAGTCTGTCCAATGTTCCGTCAACAAGTCTAGATCACACATACTCCCACACGACAATTCTCCCTAAATATAGAAAAAGATGATACAAAACTGTACATAACAAATTGACAAACCTGATGCGATGTGCTGTAGTTGTGATTGTGATCAGTGATTGTGTTGTGATAGTGCTCTAAAGGGGGGAGAGACTCCTAGTTTTCAGCAAATATAATATTTTCAAAACAATAAAAATAACTCTGAATTACATATGTTATGTGTTAGCAGCTAAATCCCAGTAGAAGCGTAATAAAAGTAAAATGACTTTGACGTCTTATGTGGCCTCCTTTTATTATTCCTATCCCCGTGCAGCTGTCAGAGTTATGCTATGGTTGCCGGGGTAACAGATTAGCTGGTCTGGCCCACCTAGAGGATCTAGGTCACGAGTCCGCTTTGAGAAACACTTGTGTTGTTTCTGTTACCCCACCAAAAGCAAAAAACTCCTCATGCTTTTATATACACTCTGGTCATTTCAGTCATTTAATTATTATTTAAAAGAGACAACAGTAACAGATAATACTCCCTACAACTGTACAACAACTCACCCTTATGTAACAGATAATACTCCCTACAACGGTACAACAACTCACCCTTATGTAACAGATAATACTCCCTACAACGGTACAACAACTCACCCTTATGTAACAGATAATACTCCCTACAACTGTACAACAACTCACCCTTATGTAACAGATAATACTCCCTACAACTGTACAACTCACCATTATGTAACAGATAATACTCCCTACAACTGTACAACTCACCATTATGTAACAGATAATACTCCCTACAACTGTACAACAACTCACCCTTATGTAACAGATAATACTCCCTACAACTCACCCTTATGTAACAGATAATACTCCCTACAAAAATACTAAAAATACTAAAAATAAGAAGTTACTCACACATGTGGAATGAAACAAAACACAACTCCAGGAATGTTTTTGAGGAGGTAACAACATTAAAACATGTTTTAAAGATCACAAAGTAAGAGTAAATTGTGTGTAATATAGGAACTTTAACCTACAGCGATCTATGAATACTTAAATATTTGTTCATGAGAATTGTATTTACGAGAAAGGACAATAAATTGGGAGTAATGCTGTTGTAAAATTGTTATCTGGTTAGATAGGCGATACAGTTTCATAGCTATTTTTGGACCCGTCAAAAAGAAGAAGTGTGACTTTTATCAGGAAGTAGTGGCTTGAACTGATAACATCAGGACATCAGGTTTAAGTTATGAAGCATTTACAGTAAATCTATACTTCGCAGCTACCGGTAATTAAAGATTCACTATGTAACTTTTTGGTTGGGGATCCGTCACGTGTTTGTTTCTATGGATATGTCATTGCTCTGCCTGGAATGTTCCACAGTATGACTTTAAACAGCTCGAACTTACATTTATTCAAATACAGGTGGTTTTACAGCTCAAAAATACCTTGAAAAACAGGCATTTCTGGGTCGACTCTCCACAGATCTGACTTGTAACTTGGTCTGGTTTGGTCTCCATGGCAATAGAAAGGTTTAATATCATACTGTGAAACATTCCAGACAAAGCAATAATGTCTACATGGAGAAAAGCGTTTGACGGACCCTTTTAGGATATACAGAGATATCCACTTAAATTTACTCGAGTAACAGCGTAATGAAACTGTACCTGTGAGAATAGTTTTTAGACATCAGTTTACTTCTACTTGAGTACTCTTACTTGAATACAAGTTTCAGTTCCTCTTTTCACTGTGAGTAAATCTACAAGTGACAAATGTTTCATGTGACATTATGAAATGATTTGAACATTTGTGTTTCTTGCACTGCTAATTCAATTATGATTCAGTTCAATGGTCACCAGCCTGTAGCTCGGGAGCCACCAGTAGGCCTCCACCCCCTTCCAAGTAGCTCACCAAGGGATTTCTGAATTACACATATTGTGCTGAATAAGTAAAATTTGATTAGTTAAATGCCTATTACCATTGTACATCATTTTACCTGACTTTGTACACTAGTAAATGGACAATGGTTTATGTTTCTTAGTCATCTAGGCATCGTCATCTAACTGTACCTCTTCTAACGCTCGCCGTGGCTCATATATTTACTCAGTTTCTTGACCAAAATGAGTAGCTCTGGCATTTTTGTTTTGTAAAGGAGCTCACTGAAGGAAAAAATCTGGAAACTCGTGATTTAGTTTGTCTCATTTTTTGTCTGTCTTTTAAAAATACCAGATTTTGCACATTATTTTGTATAGTTTTGTCTTTCACATTACATTAATTCAAATTATAAATCAGATGTTACAGCCTGGCTTTTTAGGGGTGCAGCGAGTAACTTTTCTGGTGGTTATTGCTTTCTCTGGAATGTTCCATGGTATGACTTTAAACATTTCCATCTAGTATTTACTCATTACAGTTGTTTCTATTGCTCAAAAATACAGTAATTCTCTCTGTAAATAGGGGTGACTCTCCACAGATCTGAACTCTAATGTAGTGTAGTGCTGTAAACTGCACCGTTGTGATAGACAGGTTTAATCAATACTGTGGAACATTCTAGACCAGGGGTGTCAAACTCATTTTGGTCTGGGGGCCATATCCAACCTACATTGATCCCAAAGGGGCCGGATCAGAAAACTCATGGCATATAAACCCCAAAAATAGCAATAAGTTCAAATATTTGTGCAGAGAAACACAAATCTATTACAGAAATATTTTTTTATTGATGAACTCTTTCTTTTACACAACATTACAATATTATGAACAACTTGAAACTTTAAGAAAAATGCAATTTCAACACAATGTTTTAACATTAGCTTGTATGCAAATACGAATAAGTCATTTTTTCTTGGAAAATCCTGCACTCTGCATCCATTTTTCTCATTTTTGACATTTTTCTGATGAGGGTGTCATGGTTAACAGTCAAAACGATCGTCCTTTAAGAGCGTTTGGAAAGAGGCAAGTCTTCATTTGTGCTGCTCTGGTGGGAGGAGCCACGTACAGAGGTGCTGGAGACGCTGCTATGCTAAGCGACAAAGCAATAACATTTCCATAAAGATAAGCAGGCGACAGTAGCCAGGCTGGCGCCACCTAGTGCCTCCGCTCAATTTAATTTCTCTCCAGCCACTAGGTCAGGAATCGGAATACACTAGACGGTTTGCAAAAACCAAGAGCCATACATTCTGTGTTGTCAATGATTCCCGAGATCAAGGATTTAAAGCCGAAACAAAGAGAATGTTTGGTGAATTTTATCAAAGGGAAAAATGTTATTGCCCTTCTTCCTACAGGATTTGGGAAAAGCTTAATATACCAGTTAGCCCAGTTAGTGGTGCATTACATACGTCACGACCAAATAGCAGTGATCAGTTAAATAAAAAAAGTAACCACCTAAAGTCGAGCAAACAAATCCTAATGCTGTGAGGTCAGACAGTTTCCACAAAGTGAAACCGGCTGATGAATCAGGCTAAGGTGACGGACCCTTCACTATGTTACGCAATGCACCTTTAAGTTATGCTGCTCTTACTTGACGAGTAGTTTTCCCGAATGTTTTTCTTTTTTCTCTTATTTGAGTAATTGTAACTTTGGGCCTCTCCTCATTTCAGTTTTCTGCAGCAAGTGACTTGAACCACCTTCAACACTCTTTAAAACTTAGTTCGTTTTACCTCTGTGAACTTTTAAAAACTCCATCCAGAGTATTTTACAGGACCATTGCACATGCTTTTAACACTTTTATATCTTTAATCTAATCTAATTTCACTGTCTCACAACTCTATTCACTGTTTCATGTTATGATCAATGTGTGAGTGTTTTGTTTCTGCTTCTGTTTTATTCTGCCTCTTGACCAGGTCGTCTTTGCAACTGACTTACCTGGTAAAATATTGAATAAATAAAATCAATAATTTCTTTCTACTTCTGTTACTACTTTGTACTTCTGCTTGAGTAATAGTATTTTGAAGTAACGTTACTCTTACAGTACTTTTTGGCTTTGGAGTTTTGGTTTTATTTGAACTTATAGCGTACCAAATTCAACAGTCTATAGACAAAATTCACACACATCAAATACACATCAATCCGTGTATCATTCGTTTTTCAAATTAAGACCAAAAGTTTAATAAAAAAAAAATGAAAAAGGAACAATTTTCTTCATTATCTGTCTCAAAAACCAAAGTGAAAAAACAGATCAGTCCTGGTTTAGTCCGTATGTGGCGCAAAAGTCCGGCATCTCCAATTTTTATTATACTGTAGATCCATGGTTAAAATTGGATGAAATGGGAAACAGCCGGGTCCATGTACCATTTGTTCTTTTGAATTTCAATTAAGAACGAAAAACAAGAAAACAGTTTATTTCATTATTCCGCTTTAGTGCCAAAAACCCCCCAAGAAAAACAGATTTCAACCTCTATTTACAATAATTAATTTAAAGTTTATTTCAAATAACACCAATCAAAAAACAGTCTCAGTGCGTAATCCATGCTCGGCGCCTATTTCAGTTTTGATTTTTTATCCTCTTTGGTTTATATGCCCCAAGAGTTCTACTGCTAGAAGAGAATAAAATATAAAAATTGCAAAACTGAAATAGGCACGATGACTGTTTTTTGATTGGTCGTAATCAGTTTATTCTTTTTGACACTAAAAGGGAATAACCATAAATGGGAAGAACGAACAAACTGTTTTCCCATTTTATTGTTTTTTCATTCTTAAAAGAAATTCAAAAGAACAAATTGTTTCCCGTTTCATCCAATTTTGACCACGGATCTACACTATAATTAAAACAGGAGATGCCAGGACTGAACCCGGACTAAACCAGGACTGATCCGTTTTTGTTATTTTTTCATTTTGGTTTTGGAGACAAATAATAAAGAAAATAGTTATTTGTTTTCTGTTTTTTCCCATTTCTCGTTTAAACACAAAATCAAAAATTGAAAAAGCGACATGTTATCTGTTTGGTTTTGGAGACAAATAATGAAGAAAATAGTTGTTTTTTCATTTCTTACTTTTAGTTTTATTTTGAAAAAACGAATGATACAAGGATTCACACCAACTCCCTGGTCAACTATAGGGTACACAGAATGAAAACTAAATAATCTCTTGTATATATAGGTGCTTTGTGTTACTTATAGTCCATCTTGAAGTGAATGAGGTAACTTCCATTGCTTTGAATAGGCGTATCAGTCCTATATAGCCGAGTTTGTCTCCATATATGTAACCAGAAACAAGCACAGGTCACATTTAACGCTCCAAACTGCTCCAAAACGGTGCAAAATCACAATGTACGCATTCTTCGGTCCATGTGCGCATATTAAAACACGCTAAACATCCGGGAAACACAAGTAAATCCGCATAAAAGACGTGGGATGCCAGTGTCTCTTCGCTTTTTTTTTTTTTTTTTTTTCTTTTTTTCCGCCCTTCAAACGCGGTAACGATGGAGAACTAAAAAGCCACATGATTGGTGGATGCGGTAAGCACGGAGAGAAATGTAAACCCGTCGTCTCGTTGCATTGGGGGGGCTGAAAACTCAACGCACCCCGCTTGTGTGTGCGTGTTTTTTCCCCCTCCTTGATTCAATGACAGCGGTAGGATCCAGGAGACACCGGTGAAGCGGAGGCGATTCTTCGTACCCCGGGACCAGCGCGTCGTCTCCGGGTAGCGCGGTAAGAGCGGGCGCTGAACACACTCCACCTTCGCCAAACTGCGTGCGTAAAGGCGCAAGAATAAAGGGGGAAATGGATAGGTAACAATGCACAATGATGTAGCCCGCGGCTCTCTCGGCTCTCAGACAAACCCGGCACGGAGCAGCCTGCTTGACAGCTGCGGGGCCAATGGGAGCGCGCCGGACCCAGCTGCGCTCTGACGCGGCCAATGGGAAGAGCAGGAATGCGGAGCTGCCGCGACTCGAGCCGAGCGGTTTCGAGGCTGTGCCAGAGACTCTGCGACAGGGAGAGATGCCGAGCTTACAGTACAACCAGAGAAAAACGTGTTTATGGAGGTCCGTGAGTTAGTTTAGAAAGGTTATACGCAGAAAACCTGGACCCTATTCAAACGTTTTAGCTGTATTCATATTTAGACAATCACAAAATGCTTCTTTCTCTGTTGTAGTGCTGTTTACTCATCAAAACATTCCTGGGGTTTTGTTTTGTTTCATTCACACGTGTTTAACACACAAACCTGCATATTTAGGATGAGTTCTTCTCTCTTGTGTGTGTTCCACTGTGTTTTTAAACTCCATACCGCTTCTGTGAGTTAGTTTAGAAAGGTTATACGCAAAAGACCTGGACCGTATTCAGAGATTTTAGCTGCAAAATGCTTTAAAGAGCCAATATTTTCTTTATTTCTCTGTTAATAGTGTTGTTTCCTCATCAAAAACAGACCCGGGGTTGTGTTTTGTTTCATTCACACATGTTTAACACACAAACCCTGCGTATTTAGGCTGAGTTTTTCCTCTCTTGTGTGTGCTCCACTGTGTTTTTAAACTCCAAACACCTTCTGTGAGTTGGTTTAGTGAGGTTATACGCAGAAAGGCCTGGTCACTATTCAAACATTTTAGCTGCGTTTATATTTATATTTATCACAAAATGCTTTAAAGGGCCAATATTATGCTATTTTCTTTATTTTTGTTGTTTCTTCATCAAAAACATACTTGGAGTTGTGTTCTGTTTCATTCACACATGTTTAATGCACAAACCTGCATATTTAGGCTGAGATCTTCTCTCTTGTGTTGTCATGTAGTAATACAATAAGTGTTCCACTGTGTTTTTTAAACTCCATATACCTTCTGTGAGTTATTTTACTACGGTTAAACACACAAGGCCTGTACCATATTCAAACACTGTAGCTGCATTTATATTTAGACAGTCACAAAATGCTTTAAAGCGCCAATATTATGCTATTTTCTTTCTTTCTCTGTTATAGTGTTGTTTACTCATAAAAAACATACCTGGAGTTGTGTTTTGTTTCATTCACACATGTTTAACACACAAACCTACATATTTAGGCAGAGTTCTTCTCTCTTATGTTGTCATGTAGTAAAGCAAAAAAGTGTTCCACTGTGTTTTTAAACTCCAAACACTTTCATTAAAATGATTTGGAGAGTTTCAGCCCTGGAATTGCCCATCTCTATTGAGCAAAAGGTCTAGCCAGGCTGGCGCAACCTAGTGCCTCCGCTCAATTTCATTTCTCTCCAGTGACTAGGTGAGGAATCGGAATGCACTAGACAGTTCAGAAAACCCCCGGAAGTTGTAGACCGTGCACCGGCCAATCGGCGAAGAGCTGTGAAGCCATGACGTCAAACTCAAGCGCCTGTCTGAGTCCCTTTTGTGGTACATCACAACAGTAAATAAAGCGGTCGAGATGGATGTAGAAGAAGACATACATTCTGTGTTGGCAACATTTCCCGAGATCGAGGATTTAAAGCCGGAACAAAGAGAATGTTTGGTGAATTTTATCAAGGGGAAAAACGTTATTGCCCTTCTTCCTACGGGATTTGCCGCATTACATTCATCATGACCAAATAGCAGTGATTGATTAAATAAAAAAAGTAACCACCTACCTCGAATGAACGAAACTGCCTTGAGCGAACTAATCCTAATGCTGCGAGATCAGATGGTTTCCACGAAGTGAAACTGGCTGATGAATCAGGCTAGCAAAAGGTAGCTATTAACTGAAATTACCACAACATGACATTACAAGTGAAACAGAGAATTTCGATCTTTGGAGATGAAGACTAATAATAAAGTGATTACTCAAGCATGTGTGAATGAAACTAAACACAACTCCAGGTCTGTTTTTGAGGAGGTAACGACATTATAACATGGCTTAAAGCTCACAAGAGTCACATTTATGGAATATAGGACCTTTAATACGATAACTTTATTGTATTAAAATCTTGGTTTGGCGTGGTTCAGTTAGTGTTTTTATTTGTATTTATGTTTATCTTCAATAAAATTATGAGTAGATCTACATGAGATGATTATCAAAGGTTTGGCTGCACTTCATTCATCATGTTGGCCTAATAGATAGCTTAGGTTGACAGGTAAAACACTGACAAAACGGTTATAGGCCTTAAATAGTCTATTGTGTGTATTGCTTACATTTTAATGCCTGCTGTTTTTGGTTTTTTTATATGTGGACTAGGGCAGATTGCAGATTTTAGAGGAAGAAATGGGGTAAATGGCATCAGTAAAAATGTATATTAAAGCCTTTGCTATTTCGATTTGTTTTTGAAAAGTAAAAATAAAACCGAAACACAAATTTTGATTGACCAGTATTGAGATTTTCTCTGTCATATCGCTCATATCATTTTAATTTATAGCCTAGTAAACGCTAATACAATACATATTATGAAGTTTTGTCAAAGACACAATTTGGAAGATTTTGAAAAGGACTTATAGCTTCTTTTTGACAATTGGCTGATGTTATGTAGCCTGTAAATTTTGGACTTTTCCCATGTAGGTCTAGTTTATGCGTTATGCCACCCTTTTCTTTCATTTTTTTTGTACTTGTCTGTTTATGTGGACCCCAGGAGGAATATTATAGCTGTGGTAATAAGTAATAGGCATCCAAAATAAAGAATAAAGCATCTTCAGTTAGTCGTAGGGATGTAACAATAACAGAAATATTGTGATATTATTCGTCAAAAGTCTCACAATAATATCCTGGGCCATCGCAATGTATCGAATTGTAAACTTCTTTGAGTAATTCATTATTTTGTTGTAGCTGCAGCTAAAAAAAAAACCAAAACTGAGTGAACTACATAGACCATGATCCTTTGCTCCATTTCAGTGCAGACAGTATAAAGAAATAATTGAACTTTTCTACTTTAATTCTTCAGACTAAGACAGTAATATAGCACAAAAGGTACCGTTTTCTCAATTTTTGTATCATTTCCAAAATAAGTATTGTACTGTGAAATGCATATTGTGACAGTATCATACAACTTAAAATAAAGGAAAAACACAACTTAAAATAAAGGAAAAACATCAGAATTACTAGGTTATATGTTATTTATTGCTTAAAGATCCTGTATTACACAAAATTGACATCTGTGAGCTTTAAATCATGTTATAATGTTGTTACCTCCTCAAAAACAGACCTGGACTTGTGTTTTCAAGTTAACTACTTTTTAACTTTTGTTCAGAAGAGATCAAGAGTAGAGACAATCCCAGGGCTGAAACGATCCAAATGATTCTAGTGAAGGTGTATGGAGTTTAAAAACACAGTGGAGCATTTCCTGTATTGCCACGTGACATCACAAGGTGGAACGGAGTGTTTGAGTGAAGAACAAAGAGACTATGCAGCATCCTCTTCTCTTACACGAAATGGATAGACTAGCCCTTTGTTTCCCAAAGACTGGGTCGCGAGCCTCAGACGGGTCGCAAAAGATGTTTTTTGGGTCGCCTTGTCACGATCTACATGTAGGTCTGAAATATACAGTTCTGACACTGATCTGCTGTTGTGTTCTCCTCCTGCACCCTGGATTGGAATGTGCTACAAAAACGCAGACAGGCCCACCTATCTCATTAGAAATGTTGGAACGTTAAGACATGTTTTGTATAATTTCTAATCTTTTTGTAATTTTTTATTGACTATTTTGTTCCATTGTTGCTGGTTCAATTGAATGTTGAAAAGAAAAGAAAAAAAAAAGGGCTACATTTAATGTCCAGATAGGCGATTTATGGATCCTTTTATTGCTGATTCAATGATTGTTTTTCATTGTTTAAAACTTGAGTAATACTAATTGTTCAGAAAGACACAATCACTCAGTCAACAATAAAATATCCTCATTAATGTTCATTTATGGTCAAATCCACCTTTATTTTGTGATTTACGAATAATGTTTATTGACTTTATCGCAAAGGTTTGTGACTTTTAGAATATAGATTCCCAGAAAAAAAATTTGGGAAACACTGGACTAGCCTGTCTTTTTTAGTAGACTATGCATACACGCTTTTAAAGGGGTTCTTAATGCTCTGTGTCTAAAGATTGTAGACCTAATGATAACTTAACGGAACGCTGTAGTTGTGTGAAAGAGATACTAAAATTCCACGACTTTTCCAGGATTTCCATGACCGTAGGAACAGTTTTAAGCTCCACACACCTTCACCAGAATCCTTTGGGATGATTTCAGCCCTGGAATTGCCAATCTCTGCTGTACAAAAGAGAAAAACGTTGTTGTGAACTTGAAAACTACAGCTTTATGACATCACAAGGTGGAACAGAGCATGTTGAGATAATAATCCAGACTTACTCAAACATGTGTGAATGACACAAAAACGCAACTTCAGGTTTGGTTTTTGAGGAGGTAACACCATTCTAACATGACTGAAAGCTCACAAGAAACAATTTTATAGGGCTTTTAATGCTCGAAGGTAATGTAGGAGCTATTTTCTTATTTTGTTGATTCTGAAAATTTGTTTATTATTTTTGTTTAATTAATTTAGTTTTGTTAATTTGCATAATATATTTTTGCTATGTTAATATTATGTTTGCTAATTTCTTAGTCTAAATTGGTATTATTTATGTTTGCACCTTTTTGTTTTTGGTTTAATCTGGGTCACCTAGGGGATAAAGGAGGTAGGACACATAGACCAGAGTGCACCTGGGTGGGCCTATGGTTTTTTACCAGTCGAGAGGAGAGGCAGCAGGAGTAGGCCTTCAAAATGTATCCCTTGTTGCTTGCTAAAACTGGAAATAAATCTTGGGAAACTCAGCTCTGGTCATGGACATTGATTTGTACTCAGTGTTGGGGAGCAACAGATTACATGTAACGGAGTTCCATAATCAGAGTATAAATTATGAGTAACTATTCAGTTACAGTTACTGTTTCAGTGAGTGGTAATTGGATTACAGTTACTTGGTTGAAATAAATGGATTACATGGTGGTATTTTCCTGTTTTCCCATTTTCGGCTATACCCCCTCTTCTTTTTTTTTTTTCTTTTTTTTGCGGTAATTCCACTCATTGCTGGAAATTAAACCAGGTTGGAACTAGATCAAAACCAGGTCTAAACCAGATCTAAACCAGGACTAAAACCAGGTCTAAACCAGATCTAAAACCAGGTTTAAACCAGATCTAAACCATGACTAAAAACCAGGTCTAAATCAGGACTAAACCAGGACTAAATCAGGATT
This sequence comes from Boleophthalmus pectinirostris, assembly GCF_026225935.1. Lineage (NCBI taxonomy): Eukaryota > Metazoa > Chordata > Actinopteri > Gobiiformes > Gobiidae > Boleophthalmus > Boleophthalmus pectinirostris. The sequence goes on from NW_026571299.1 coordinate 10,595,385, forward strand.
TAACAGGACTAAATCATGCTGCGTGGACGTGTCTCCTCCTCTTCTATTAATAATATTTTTAATACAGTTAAGTAAAATCTGGGCTTTTTATTTTCTTTTAGCAGACAAAACATCTTACGTTATGATTTCCTCGTCTTTGCTTCTCTACAGCAAATCAAGTAATCCAAAGTATTCAGATTACGTTACTCACTTTAAGTAATTTAATGGATTACGTTACAAACTACATTTTGGGGTATGTAATCTGTAATCTGTAGGGGAATACATTGTAAAAGTCACCTTCCCAACACTGTTTGTACTGCGTAAACCACGTGCCCACGGTGCCCAAAAGTGATTATCTGAGTTATGTTTAGTTCAGAGTTTGCTCACCGCTTTTTGTTTGTTACTTTTCTTTGACAAATCGTCACTACAGGTAACTTCCCCACACCTGACACTACGCTGACTCTCGTACCGCGCAGTTTTCTTGCATCTCCCCCGGTTAAAAGCGCTCTGGTGCCGCTCGCTGTAGCCGCCGCCGCCGCTGCTGCTGCTGCGCTGACTGAACTAAACTTCCACCAAATGAAAAAAAAAAAAAAATGTTTGTGTTTAGGGCTGCTGCCGACAGAGGCCATTTTAAGTTTGAGCGTTGAATATGTTTGCGGAGATGATGTGCAGCCACGGACGGTGCAGGACTCGGACGCGTGGATTAAAAAAAAAAAAAAAAAAAAAAAGCCTTTGCACGGACTTCCACGGCTGCTCTGTCCTCCGTCCCTCCTCCCTCCGCCGTCTCCGCTCTCCCCATCCCTCTCCGCTCGCTCTCCCCTCCCACCTCTGCTCGCTCGCTAATTTTTTATGCATTTTTCTAAAACTGTCATGGCGATTTGGTGTCCTTGGAAATAAAAAGCGCCAGCGTTTCTCGGGCTTACCGGGGGGGATGTCTGGCCGGTGTCCGAAGCAGGTGAGCGGTCCGCCGGGGGAGGGAGGGTTTTTGGCGGCGGGGTAGACGGCTCGGAGAGGAGTTTTTAGCCGCTGTCCACACGTGTAAGGACTCCGCTGTTTTTCCCAGTGCATTCAACACAACAGCGATGCAGTGACATTACAACGCTAGCGCAGGCGAGCGGCAGAAGCTAGCGCGGGCAGGGCTAACGTGAAGTAGGACACAATGTCTCGTTTTCTCCGCCGCTTTGTGGAGTGTGTGTTTTGGGGTTTTCTTGCCCGCCTCGGTCTTCCTCTGGGCTCGCCGGTAACTTGGTTTTAAGCTAGCTCTCCCAACTTGTAGCAATCCGGCGGAGGGCTCGTACATCGGGGGAGCTAGCTGTGGTTAGCCCCTGCGTCTGCTAGCAATCATTATGAGGCGAAACGTCAAAGAGAAGAGGTGTGAGCTAGGCTGTTAGCGTGTTAGCTTCTCCAGGAGGTAATTAAGTCCTAAATAAATAGCAGGGTTTTTAAAATGCACAAAGGAAAGCCGGGGTGGACGGTGGAGGTGGAAGACTGGCTCTTTGGCTCGTACCTGGCCAGGTGCAGTGCTTCAAGGGTCAGAGACAAAAGCTGCTCTATGAGGGCACAGCCTATTTGCAGCAAACGTGAATAAACAACTTAACATTACACGTTTCATCACTGTATCATATTTATTTTTTACTCAGTAGGGCGTGTAACTTCACAGAAAAGACGATGCATTTTTAAAAAAGGTTGTCAGACTGCTTGAAATAGTCCAAAACTAATTCAGTTCAATTGAGTTTAAGTTTATTAATATAGTACATTTAAGACAACTTCAGTTGACCAAAGTGCTTCACGTAAAAGTCAGCAAAAACTGAAGAAACAGTTACTTCTACGTAAATACAGATAACATGTGGAAACTACAACAAAAACTCCATAATAACCTGATTAGTTAGTACTAAATTTCAGATACAGAAGCCTGTGTGAATTAATAATTAGACTTAGGCATGAAAGTCAACAAAAACTGAAGAAGCAGTTGTATACATATATAGAGATAATGTGAAAACTACAATAAAAACTCCAAAATAACCTGACAAGCTAGTACTAAATTCCAGATACATGTATACAGAATCTTGTGTAAATTAATAATTAGACTTAGGCGTAAAAGTCAACAAAAACAGAAGAAACAGTTACTAATACGTAAATACAGATAACATGTGGAAACTACAACAAAAACTCCATAATAACCTGATTAGTTAGCACTAAATTTCAGATACAGAAGCCTGTGTGAATTAATAATTAGACTTTGACTTAAAAGTCAACAAAACCTGAAGAAACAGTTACTTATATATGCAGATAACATGAAAACTACAATAAAAACGCCAAGATAACCTGACTAGCTCATCCAAAATTCCAGATACATGTATACAGAAGCTTATGTGAATTAATAATTAGTCTTAGACAAACTTTATTAATCCAAGGGTTCCCACGGTCATGGAATTCCTGGAAAATTCCTGGAAATTGCAATTGTCATTTTCCAGGCCAGAAAAAGTCATGAAATTTTAGTATCTCTTTCACGCCTCTACAGCATTCTGTTAAGTTTTCATTAGGCTATTATGATTATTTCCGAATATATGCGCTTTTTGTTTTAAAGAGCAATCCGGTGGAGGGCTCGTACATCGGGGGAGCTAGCTGTGGTTAGCCCCTGCGCCTGCTAGCAATCATTATGAGGTGAAACGTCAAAGAGAAGAGGTGTGAGCTAGGCTGTTAGCGTGTTAGCTTCTCCAGGAGGTAATTAAGTCCTAAATAAATAGCAAGGTTTTTAAAATGCACAAAGAAAAGCCAGGGTGGATGGTGGAGGTGGAAGACTGGCTCTTTGGCTCGTACCTGGCCAGGTGCAGTGCTTCAAGGGTCAGAGACAAAAGCTGCTCTATGAGGACACAGCCTATTTGCAGCAAACGTGAATAAACAACTTAACATTACACGTTTCATCACTGTATCATATTTATTTTTTACTCAGTAGGGCGTGTAACTTCACAGAAAAAAGATTGTCAGACTGCTTGAAACAGTCCAAAACTAATTCAATTCAACTGAGTTTAAGTTTATTAATATAGTACATTTAAGACAACTTCAGTTGACCAAAGTGCTTCATGTAAAAGTAAACAAAAAAAGAAAAAACAGTATATATACATTTATGTGAGAAGAATCCCTCAGTCGTTCAAATACATATATTTATACACATAACGTGAAAACTACAACAAAAACTCCAAAATAACCTGATTAGTTAGGCTTCTGTATCTGAAATTTAATACTACGTGAATTAATAATTAGACTTTGACATAAAAGTCAACAAAACCTGAAGAAACAGTTACCGTGAAAACTACAATTAAAAACTCCTAGATAACCTGACTATCTAGTACTAAATTCCAGATACACATATACAGAAGCCTATGTGAATTAATAATTAGACTTAGGCGTAAAAGTCAACAAAAACAGAAGAAAGTTACTTATACGTATATACAGATAACATGTGAAAACTACAATAAAAACTCCAAAATAACCTGATTAGTTAGTACTAAATTTCAGATACAGAAGCCTGTGTGAATTAATAATTAGACTTTGACATGAAAGTCAACAAAACCTGAAGAAACAGTTACTTATATATACAGATAACGTGAAAACTACAATAAAAACGCCAAGATAACCTGACTAGCATGTGTGAAATTCCAGATACACATATACAGAAGCCTATGTGAATTAGTAATTAGATTTAGACAAACTTTATTAATCCAAGGGTTCCCACGGTCATGGAATTCCTGGAAAAGTCATGGAAACTGTAATTTTTTAGGCTTGAAAACGTCATGGAATTTTAGTATCTCTTTCATTCAACTACAGCATTCTGTATGATCATTTCCGAACGTCTGCGCCTTTTGTTTAAAATAGACGACAATAAATGCACTGACAGTATTTTGAATTTTAAAAAAGTATAATACCAAACCATACGGTGAGTGGAAAGGGCTAACATTTCATATTTGGTCCTAAAAGTATGATCAGTTCTACACGCCATAAAGTCATGGAAAATTCACTTAAGATCATGAAAAAATCATGGTAAAGTTTTAAAATTTTGTCAGAGAAAAAGAGCGGGAACACTGTAATCCACAACGGAAAATTATTTGGACACAGTAGCTCCACTCATCACTTTATCAGTATAATATAATAACAAACAGTAAAAAATATAAATGGTAATAATAAATTCTCTGTGGTTGGCCCCAAACTCTGGAACTCTCTGCCTCCCCACGTCCAATCAGCCCCTCCAGTCCTCTGTGTCTTTTATTTATTTTACTTATTTGCTGCTATTTTATGATTTTATGGTCTTGCTTTTATTTGGTTTTACTAGTTTTATTGTTTTAGGACTGGTGTGACCAAATATTAGCAATTTACCTTTTTGTTGTCTTCATTTTATGATATCTGTATGGCACTTTGGAAACTGCTTTGTTTGTAAAATGTGCTATAGAAATAAAGTGGATTTGGATTTGGATACAGTAGCTCACTCATTACAGTATAGTATAATAAAGACAAAAAAAATATAACTGTAATAATACATTGTAAATAAGTAGCAAAAGACAACAAGAGACAGGTGTCAAATAAGGCATAATTATATAAGTGTATATGTATAACTCAAAATACTGTATTTTCCGCACTATTGGGCGCTCTGGATTATAAGGCGCACTGTTGTTGAATGGTCTATTTTCTAACTTTTTTCACATATAAACCGCACCGGACTATAAGGCGCATCAAACGAAACACAACAGTTAGATGGGTCAATGGGACTTTGTTTGGCGCATTCACGGTGACTCTGGGCTTTGTTCAGTTGTGGCGTGTATGGAGGGTGCTGTCTGGGACCGCTCGATTGTCGGCGTGTTCGCAGTGACTCAGTTGTTCAGTTGTGTCTAGAAGTCTCACTTTTTCGGTTCGTTCCTCTGTTCCGTTCCTTGTCTGCGTGCAGTGATGAGTGTGGCTGTGGGTGTTTTTCGCTGCGCGGTCGCTGTCTGCTCTGTGTGTGTTTGCGTGCGCTGCGGGTGGTGCGGCTTTGTAGTTTACTGAAGTCGTGCTGGGACACCCGAGTGGATTCGTGTATAGGGCGCTCTGGATTGTGGGATGCGCAGTCGTTTTTTGATGGGGATGGAGGCTTATGAGTGCTCCCTATAGTGTGGAAAATACGGTAAAATAGAAAAATAACTGTATAGCTAAAGCATATTAAACGTAGATGGAAAAGCAAACTACAGATAGGCCCATGCGTTTGTGTGTCAACTTTCTCCCCTTGCATCATTTCAAAACAATGATGTCACTGTACTAGGTTTGTACCTGTGTAGAAACCTGCACACAAGCTATATTTAAAAAGTAATGTTCCAAAGTTTTAGTTATAACATCATAGTGCTACATGTTTTTTTTTTTTTTTTGGCTTTGCTGCAGCACCTGTTGGATTCAGAGCTTAGGCATTTCATTCCATACCACCCCCTCTTTCATACCATAGACATATATTTGCTGTGTAGTAATAGATAACAAGCTTTAAATGTCCTTTACTATGCAAAATTGACTTTTCAATATGTTATAATGTTGTTGCCTCCTCTAAAACATACCTGAAGTTGTGTTTTGTTTCATTTATTATTTGTCTGTCTACATCGCCAAAGCTCAAAATTCTCCATTCCAACTTGTGAGTGTGTAGTTTTCAAGTTCTCATCTACAGCTGTGTCTTTTATTTATTTATTTATTTATTGTTTTTATCTATTTTATTTTTTAGTACTGCTTTTATGTATTGATTTTATTATTTTTGTTCATTGATTTTATTATAATTATTTTATTTATTTTTCTGTTAGTGTCTTTATTAAACATAATTCCATAATTCTGCTGATTTTTTTTATTATTATTATTATTTTTTTTTTTAAGTAAAATGTTGCATTGCTATGTGAAGCACTTTGGAAACTGTTTTGTTTGCAAAATGTGCTATACAAATAAAGTTGGATTGGATTGGATTTTAGCTTTTGCTTTCTGTACAGATTGGCAGTTCCAGGGCTGAAATTATCCAAATGATTCTAGAGAAGGTGTATGGGGGTGTATTTAAAAACACAGTGGAGGACTTCCTGTATAACCACATGAAATCACAAGGTGGAGCAGAGTGTTTTCAATTTGAGAGAAGAACTCAGCCTAAATATGCAGGGTTTGTGTGTTAAACTTGTATGAATAGAACAAAACACAACTCCAGCTTTGTTTTTGATGAGAAAACAACTTTATAACTTTATATAGATCAGAAAAACAACAACATTTTAACATAATATAGCTCAGAAAATAGCGTAATATGGGCCATTTAAATGCATAGCGTGTATATTGTAATCTATATGTAGGCTTTGGTGCATTTGTTTCATTAAAAGTACAATGTGTTTCTGGTAAGGGGTTCGCCACACGCTCATCCCCACAGAGATGTCATTGCTTTGCCTGGAATGTGCCGCAGCATGGCAGTAAACTCTATCTCCATGGAAACAAGGAGTTAATGCCAAGGGTCAGATCTGTGGAAGGGCAACCATGTTTTTCATGCTGAATGACCACAAGTGGAAGTGGTTGTAACTTTAGCAGAACTATAAAGTTTGTGTTTCTCTATTTTTAGTAAAGGGCTTTTTAGAGTCAAGTTTGTTGTGCTGATTCTGTGTCAGCTGTTGTTTTGTAGTGAACGTAACCGCTAAACTAGCTACGGTACTTTAATAGCAACATTTAGCTTACTGCCCATTTTAGGCCTAATATAGTATGTATGTAGTGTTGTCAAATTTTGATTTTAATGGGCTATTGATGAGGAAAATACTTGATACTTGACACTCAATACAAATTCCAATACCACGATGATGATAAAAAACACTTTCTTTAGACTATAGAATGTGATTTTTAACATTAAATTATAGTACTTTCTTTTATTTTACCACGTGGTGTTATATTTGTGTAATGTCTCAGTGGTCCAGATAGGTTCCATAGTGGTCCCTGGCCGTATACTAGTCTTCATTACTTCATACTATACTTCATAGTGTACTAGGTTCATTTCTATCCTGTGAATAAGGCAGTGCAGTTAATTGAATTTTGATCGCGATTTTGATTTGTGTGTCGCATAATCTCCAAGCTCATATAATCGAGTTGAAACGATTAAAGCTTTAGAAAGTTAATTTATTTTATTTAGATGTTAGGGATGTAACAATAACCAAAATATCATAATATTGTATCGTCAAAGTTCTCACAATAATATCATGGACCATCACAACATATCGAATTACAAGTCTCTTTGCTTAAATTAAGAGTTATGGTGCAGCAATAGCGAAAAAAAAAGACAAAGGGAACTACATAGACCATGATCCTTTGCTCCATTTCAGTGCAGACTACATGAAGAAAAAACAGTTCTAAGCACTTTTAAGTCATAGCTTGGACTAAGTCTTGTCAAGGCATATTAACAGTTTTGTAAGCCTCCACAAAATATCGCAATAAATATCGTACTGTGAGATGTAAATCATGAAAATATCGTACCAAGGGATTTGGATATTGTTACATCCCTAACTGTGAGCCTCCCCACCATATCGTGAGCTTTCCCACGATATTGCAATAAATATCATACCGCGAAGTTCATACTGTGACTATATTCTATCGTGAGACTTGGATATTGTTACACCTCTCTTAAATTGTAGTACTTTCTTTTATATTACCTTGTGGTCTTAGGTTTGTGTAATCCATTAGTCATCCGGGTAGGTTCCATAGTGGTCCATATGTGCTCTTATACTTGTTCTGACACAGCTCAACATCATTCTTCTTTCTGTCCTACGTATAACGCTGTGCAATTAGTTGAATTTTGATTGCGATTTCGATTTGTCTGTCACACGATCTCCAAACTCATATATAATCGAGTTGAAACGATTAAAGCTTAAGAAAGTTTATTTAGGGATATTTTTTATAGATATAAGTATATTTATTTTATTTATTAAATATAGAGATTGTAGAACAGCTGGATATATCGTTCAGTTTGGATACATTTATGTTTTTCTTTGCCTTTATTTCATGTTCAAAATATATTTTATTCATGTTATGTTTTATACTTCGCTAAACTGCTTTAAGGTACATGTTTGTAGCCTATATTTATTTTCAATATGTTTTTTGAAAGAGAAATGTTGAATAAATGTTTTGTGTAACAAAAAATAGTTATATAATCGTATAATCATGCTTTCAATATTGACCAAAATAATCGTGATCATGATGTTTTCCATAATCAAGCAACCCTACCTGTGAATGTGACATTTTTCAGTATCGATACCTGCTCCAATGAGTATCTAGTTTCGATTCTAGTTTGAATTTCAATGAGTGTCTGATTTCCAATATTTTGACCATATGTGTGTAATTATTACAGTGCTTAAACTGGGGAAGTTGCCATAAAACATCTAATTTACATATCCTGCTAATATTAGGAAGCAATTGTGATTGAGGTAGATTGGCCATTATCGAATCAAGGCTCATTATGAAAGTGAAACGATGAAGTAGGCCAATCAATATTACAAGAATCACATGAGAGAATGTTCAGACTCAAGGCTAAGACCACACAGAGGCACAGAATCGTATTATTATTATCACATATTTGAGTTGATTACCTTTTACCACTTCATACTCTTAATTAGAAAATGATATTTTCAGGGCTGCGACAATTTAATCGGTTAATCACAGCTAATCGATTATCATATAGTTGTAATTGAATTTAGACTTGGGCTTTATTGATCTATAAGGGAAATTATTTGGACACAGGAGCTCACACATCACAAATATTATAATAACAAAGATCAAAAATATAAATGGTAATCATACATTTAAATTAAGTTGCAAAAATAGCAGGAGACCAGTGTCAAATAAGGCATAATTCTATAAATACACATGTACATAAAGCTGTGCAATCAATTGAATTTTGATCAGGATTTCGATTTGGGTGTCAAATTATCTCCAAACTCACATAATCGAGTTGAAACAATTTAAAGCTTAACAAAGTGTATTTTGGGATATTTAATTAATTTTTTTTTAAATATAGAGATTGTAGAACAGCTGGATATATAGTTCATTTTGAATACATTTGTTTGTTCATGTTCAAAGTATATTTTATTCATATTATGTTTTGTTTTATACATCGCAAAACTGCTCTAAGGTACATATTTGTAGCCTATTTTATTTTTTATTTTAAAAGTTTTGCGTAAATTATCAATAACAAAGTGTTTTTCTCTAGAGTGAAATGCGGAATAAATGCATTGCGTAACTAAAAAATAATCATTTGAATAATTGTGATTTCAATATTGACCAAAATAATCGTGATAATGATTTTTTCAATAAGCAAGCAGACCTACGTGTACAAGTAGAAAAAAAAAATATATATATATAGTAATACAAGTGAATATCTCTTGGCTATATACAAGAGGTCGTGAGGAGAAACAGTGCAAAGATTAAATAATGATTGACATGACATAGGGTTATCTGTTACATAAGGGTGAGTTGTTGTACAGTTGTATAGAGTATGTTATGAATGCCGTGCTGTAGCTCTGTTTGAGCATTGACTGATCTGCACGCAGCCTCTCAAACATGTCATGAGCTTTTAGAGGTTCTATGACTCAGACAAATCAGGAATAACAAACAAATGACACTGGAAATGCGTAACTTTTGTCTGTTGAGCAAATGATGGCGGATTAGCTTTGCCAGTCCTTTTTTTTTTGACAATATTTTAGGCCGATTTAGATAATTTTCATCAAATTATTATATTGAGTTTACTACGAACTCATCCAAGACTCTGTTTTACTTCAAACTACAGTGTTCCTCATAAACCTGGTTAAGATTTCAATTTGTGAAGTATAAATACGACTTGGTCCATATTACGCTGTTTTCTGATCGATGTTATAATGTTGTTTTCTCTTCACAAACATACCAGCAGTTGTGTTTTGTTTCATTCACACATGTTTAACACGCACAAACCCTTCTTCTCCCAAACAAAAAACACTCTTTTCCACCTTATGATTTCATGGAGTAATACAGAAAGTGCTCCACTATGTTTTTAAACTCCATACGCCTTCACTAGAATCATTTGGATGACTTCAGCCTTAGAATTGCTTAGCTGTTAACTTGAAAACTACCGCTTCGTGACACCACAAGGCGAAACAGAGCATTTTGACCTTTGGAGATGTAGACAGACTAATAACAAAGGATTACTCAAACGTGTGAGCGAAATAAAACACCACTCCAAGTATGTTTTTGCGGATTATAACGTGGCTTAAAGCTCACAAGAGTCGTTTTTTTGCATAAGATGAGACCTTTTAAACAATCATTTTTGACCACTGTAGTCTCTTTTATGATAATACAAAAAGCAACAAAGCCAAATTTTGTTAAAACAATATAGTCCAAGTTGTTTTTAGACTATGGTGGGCCACCATAGCCTCTTGTATTAATGGGAAACTAGACACAAGGTCTCTCACAGTTCAATGCAATACTCGATACATCTCTCACAATATGATATTATCACAATTTGGCAATAAATGCGATAATTCTGTGATGTATTGCTGCTTTTTAGGAACCAAACACAGTATTTCTTTGTTAAAGCCACTACTTGTGCAAAGTTAATATGAAATGCATCTTTTTGGTAATCAAAACAGAGGATGTCAAGTGTATTGCATAAACAAGTTTCCTTCCGCTAAATAAGCAACACAACTGTACCACTGTCACAAAAAAATTACTAAAAGATACCAAAAAAAAGTAGAGATGTAACAGTATCCAAATCTCACGGTACGATATTTATTGCAATATTTTGAAGAGGCTAATATAATTGTAGATGGGGCACTTTATTGAATTTGGAAGATTTTGGTGTGAATTATTTCCATTATAATCCCAAGAATTCAAGGCAAGGCAAGGCAAGTTTATTTGTATAGCACAATTCGTACACAAAGTAATTCAAAGTGCTTTACAGAATAAGAAATACATTAAAATCATAATAAAAACAAATCAAAACATAAATAATCATGAAGATAAAAAAATAACAATAAATAAATAAAATAAATAATAAATAAATAAAATAAAAAACATATTTCTTCATGTTGTCTGCGCTGAAATGAATCATGGGATATGTAGTTTCCAGTGTTGATAAGCTGCTACTACTATAAAATCATGCATTTAAGCAAAGAAACTTGTGATTTGATATATTGTGACAGTTCACGATATTATTGTGAGACTTTTGACGATACAATATCACGATATTTGGGTTATTGTTACATTCCTAAAAAAGTACTCTTATCGATATATTCATACAGCAGCTCACAATAATGGTACTGTATTACCAAATTTAGTATCACAAAATTTACATATTTTGGCACAGTACGTTATTAAACTTATTTATCGTCACCAGGCCAAGTTACAGGTCAGATCTGAGTAGAGACAACCAATTTATAGTAACAGTGCTGTTTTTTAAATTATTATTATTTTCTATCAATATCTAATAACTAAATAATGCTGTTCTGTGGAGCTTTCCAGGTAAAGCAGTAACATCTCCATGGAAACAAGCAGCTGGCAGACTGTTAACCAGAGATGTTCCATAGTGCATTTTTAATACATCTAAAGGAAAAGCTCACATCCACATTAATAATATATAACGCAGATTTAGGATAAGACAAAATGTTCTGACATAAATGAAGCAATTATTCTATGAACATAAATCAAATGACTTCACCTCCTTTCGCGCAGGAGGGAGTTTTTCTTCCTCGACAGTTTCTTATATGTGTCAAAATTGTGAAATCAAAATGTCGACAAAAAGTGAAAAAAGAAAATTGAACACTCAGCTTTTGACTTGTCCTTTTTGAAGGTTCTATAGTACACGACATGCGCTCTTGTTGAGCTTTAAGCCGTTTCATAATGCTGTTACCTCCTCAAAAACACACCTGGAGTTGTTTTGTTTCATCCATACGTTTGCGTAATCCTGCATTATTAGTCTGTCTACATCTCCAAAACTCAAAATGCTCTGTTCCTTGTGATGTTGGCAATTCCAGGGCTGAAATTATCCAGATGATTCTTGTGAAGGTATATAGAACCCAGTGGAGCATTTCCCGTATTACCACATTTCATCACAAGGTTGAACACGGTTATGGTTTTTATTTAACCAATCGCTGCTATTTGGTCGTGACATATGTAATGGGTCAAATCCCGCAGGGCAGGAGTCTTGAACCTGTTGGTCGGGAGCTACCAGTAGCTCTTCACCCCTTTACAAGTAGCTCGCCAAGAGGTTTCTGAATTATACGTATTGTCCTGAATAACCCAAATTCGATTAATTGCCGGTGTATATGTGTTATTTTGAACTTGGTGCACAATTAAATGGATAATGGTTGTATGTTTTATAGGCTGTAACTGTACCATCTAAGGCTTGTCCTCTTATATCGACTCAATTTCTTGCAGCTCCAAAAAGGAATAGTTCTCCGGCATTTTCGTTTTGTGAAGGTAGCTCATTAGAGGCAAAAGGCTGGAGAGCCCCGCCGTAGGAAGAAGGGCAATAATGTCTTTCCCCTTGATACAATTCACCAAACATTCTCTTTGTTCCAGCTTTAAATCCTCGATCTCGGGAATCGTTGCCAACACAGAATGTACTGTATGGCTTCATCTACATCCATCTTGACCACTTTGTTTACTGTCATGCTGTTCCACAAAAGGGACCCAGACAGACGCTTGAGTTTGAAGTCATGGCTTCACATCTCTTTGCTGATTGGCTGGTGTGCGGTCTACAACTTCCAGGGTTCTTGCAAACCGTCTAGAGTATTCTGATTCCTGACCTCGTCGCTGAAGAGAAATTAAATTGAGCGGTGGCACTCGGTGGCACCAGCCTGACTACCTTCTTACAGCTTTTGTCTTAAAAACTTGATAATTTTAATAAGTTGGAATGGCTCAAGCTTATTCCTAACTTACTTTATGCATTCCAAACATCCTAATTATTCACCATGATGAGTTTATAAGCACTTTTCAAAACCTTTAGAGGCTTGAGCGGAGTATCGCCATCACAGTAATTCTGACAACAACTAGCATACTAACCGCACACCTTGTTCTTGGACAATACAACGCTTTATAATTAGATGCAGCACACAGATGACTAATTTTGACCTCAGAGCTGCTTACAATACATCTGTAATGGCAAGATTTGTTCAGATACATGGGGAAAGAAAGCGCGTTCAGGCCCTTTAAGCTGTAAGTCAACAGAGCTCGGGGTGAATAGTAGGCCGTTCATTCACTGACTTCACGCTAAATAATTTATCTTCAGAAATATCATTCATCGCCCAGATTCCCATCATCGTTTTGATTTCCTTTGGGGAATTGGGAAAGTCGAGCTGCATCTCATTTAAGAGCTGACCGTTTTAAATGAAATTAAATGGGGACTTTTTTGTTTTTGCAAGGGCATTTCCAGAACATATCATTCTCTGTATTTTTTTTTTATATACAGAGAGATATTAGGCCAGTAAACCAGAACCAAACATGATCGTCCAATCAGATTTGTTTATTTCAGTGACACACGTGAAACAAATGAGCTCATTCATAAGATATCACTTTGGACAAAATCCAGTTTCTCTCAACTCAGATTAACAGAGTTTAGTGTTGCCTCAGAAATCTCTTGTTGTTTTTCCGTTGTTTTGATGCAGATGGAGCATGTGTGTCTCTGATTGTGTGTGGCTAATCCATCTGTCAGTAACGACCATCTGAACTCGGGGAAATTCACCGGTGACCATCTGCAAATAGACGGAGCTAACCTGCTAGCCGCCAAATAAGAAGTGAGCATGGAGGCGTTTCCGGCTCCATCTGCTGTGTTTCCAATTAACTTTAAACTGAAAAATTGTCGTCCCAAAATTTGTATAATCAAAAAGCAATATCTGAACAGTAAACAGCGACATAGGTTATAGATATATATTTAAGATAAGATAAGATAAGATATGCCTTTATTAGTCCCACAGTGGGGAAATTACAGAGTTGCAACGCGCAATTCAAGAAATGTAACATGCAATAAAACAGATAATAGATAAAGGCTTAAAAAAAAAATAGACTTAAAAATTATTATGTACAATAAAAGTAAGAGTGCAGCATTAGCCTACAGTAATATAACTATGTTTATATACAGCAGCATTAAACAGGATAAATATCAGTCAAGTGCCTTGTATCAGAGATGTTCTACATGATCTACATGGTCTTCAGTCTACATGATTTACATAATTATAGATACAGTATCTTAAAAGGTCTTCCTTACTTTCAGACTCCTGCCCCTCACACCTGTGTAAGCCTCTCAGGACCTCGCCAGGTTCTTTAAAGCAGTAAACATCAGATTATTAGAATAATCAGATTATCAATTATTACATTTTTTGCTTGTTTACAATGGAAATTTAACATCAATGTCATCAACGTGTCACTGAATCAGTGATTGTTTTAGAGTAACTGTTGTATTTGAAAGGCAAAGCACATTTTTGTCATTTTTGCACAATTTCTCTTGTGAAAACCTGCAGAGGTTTGAACAATAATGAAGAAATCAGATTACGCCCACCAGATGTAACTCATCACATCAGATATAAATGTTTTCATGATAGTTCTATAATCTGATAACTTGGAAATCAGATAATGATCAGATTTTTAGTGTGTGTGTAAATCTAGCCTCTGATGTGTTTGACAGTTTGTGGCGAAATATATATATATATATATATATATATATATATATATATATATATATATATATATATATATATATATATATTTATTGTTGATTTTTAAAGGTCCTATATTACACAAAATTTACTCTTTTACAGTTAGAGTTTTAACCCATGTTAGAATGTTGTTACTTCTGTTTTGTTGTATGTTGTACTATGTTGTACTTCCTATTTTTCACATCACATCAAAAAGCCCAAAAATGCAAATATGTTAAATGTGTGACTGAAACAAATCACAACTTCAGGTCTGTTTGTGACGAGGAAACAACTTTATAACGCAGATCAGGAAACAGTGTAATATGGGCCCTTTAACTACCTGTTTGTACACTGTGGCCACAAGTTGGACCGTATAGGAACTAGTTTTTCTTTTACTATTTTTAGGAAAGGGCATTTTGGAGAAAGAGGCTCTTATCTAATCGCAGAGAGAAATGTGTTTACAAGTGCTAAATCTCTGTTACCTGCAGTGTTTTCCTGTTGAGGTAACCATTAGCTTTCACTGCAGGCTCCCACTAAATGAACTGTCTTCTCAACTCACTCAAGTTTTACAAATGTCCGCATCAAAGGAACTAAGTCCAAACCATAGACTATATAAATGGACATGGGGAACCCGCTATCCGCCGTGTTCCAAAATACAAAATGAGCATGTGGGGGCGCTTCCGACTCCTTTGACTCTGTTCCCAATTGATTTTCCATTGGAATGTTGTCACCCCTCTCTGTTACTGCTGCTGTGAGTCTTGCCATTTTGGTCTTAAAATGTTCATATTAACCTGCTCTACATGATCCTGGTGTTTTTATTTTACTGTTTTTGATGTAAATAAATTCCTATTCCTAATATGGACCTGGCTCCAAATTTGCTCCTATAACCACCAGCCTCGATGAGCTTCATTTGACATGAACTGAACGCTGTGGGGGATATCACACTCCATAAACCCATTTCTTTATACAGTCTGTGATCCAAACACAATACATAATATATATTGAAATATTGCAGTAATGTTATCCTAATATTAAACTAGGGTTATATGATGATGGTCTGAACAGAAGATGCAAAAGTGGCGTCATGTCTTCACTTTTTATTCCGCGTTTAGACGAGAGTTTTCAGGAGGAAATAAGTGTACATACGGTGACGCAAAAGTGTGTGGAATTCAATTGGGTATGCATGTTAGGTTCCTGTGTACTGTATGTATGTGACGTAAACACATACGAGACGTGAGGAGATCTGACCAGAGTTTTGCGTCTTGGGCAGTGTAGACAGTGGAGCATATTCAACTTTTCCACTCTGGAGGGTGGTTTCAAGTTTTTGCATGTTCAAGCCCCAAAAACGCCATCACTGTCTAAACGAAAGGCACTTGCGATAAAATATGTCGTTTTTACCCGCAAGCATTCTCGTGTATACAGGTCCTTATGCTCTCAGGGTTCCCACTGTCATGGAAATCCTAGAAAGTTCATGGAAATTGAAAATGGCATTTTCCAGGCCTGGAAAAGTAATGGAATTTTAGTATATCTTTCATGCAACTACAGCGTTCTGTTAAGTTTTCATTAGGCTATTATGATTATTTCCAAAAGCATGCGCCTTTTGTTTAAAAGAGACGACAATAAATGCACTGACAGTTTTTTGAATGTTAAAAAACTATAATACCAAACTATAAGGTGAGTGTAAAGGGTTAACATTTCATAATTAGGCCTAAAAATATGATCATGATTTCTACACATGTAGGCTGCATGGAAAATTCACTTTAGGTCATGAAAAAGTCATGAAAAATGTTTAAAATTTTGTCAGAGAAAAAGAGTGGGAACCCTGTACTCTGTTATAATTTGCATTTTATAGTAGGAGCCCATTATCTCACCAGCTTTATAGCACTGTTCATTGTACTGGCAAACTCGCTCTGATCTCTATCTGCATTTTTTATACAGAAATATCAGTCTAGTTCCCGCGCCTTTCGTCGCTCTCGACAGAACCAAACACGAATCGAACATTCAGATTCATTTATTTCAGAGATGCATGTGAAACGAAGGAGCTCATTGGTCTGTAATTTACCAACACAATGACATTTATCTTACCTCAGATTAAGAGTTTAGGTTTGCTCATTGATTCTGAAGAAATCTGTAGTGTTTTTCAGTTCCGTATGATTTTTCTTTTTTTTCTTTTTTTTTTAATGTTTGTTTTGATACGGATGGACTATGTGTATCCCTGACTGGCTAATCCACCTGTCAATCACAGTCATCTGCCCAGACTTACCTCTTCATAAAGTAAAAAAGAAAAGTGTGTATTTTGGATCGCAGGCTAACTTCATGTAGCTTATTTCTTCAGCTACTGTCTGATGTCCTGTTCCATTTAGGGCAAAAATGTAAAAAGCAGCACATTCTCTCATAGCACTTGAGCCAGAAAGAAAACACAGGAGTGACTGAATGTTTGACTTTATTCAAAGAGAACTATCATGCAATGTTAATAATTGTTCCCTCTTTTTTTTAATACCCACTCCAAGTTGTGTTTAGTGTGATTCATGCATATTTGAGTAATCCATAATTCTCCTGTATTCAAGACTCATTGCCTCATTTACCCCAGTACGCGCCCACTGCAAAATTTCTAGCATGTTATAACGTTGTTCCTTTATTAACAACATGCCTGAAGAAATAGTTTTAGATGTTAATGCATTGTTTTTGGTGAATATAGCATTTTAAAAACAATAAAAGTTAACATAATGGTCTAAATATGTTTTGAAATTAATACCCCATGGAAGTAAAGTACCTCCTCTTTAACTTGTGCATACTTTTTAATTTCAAAATGTCCTTGACTCTACAGGATGAAACATTGTATTGCCACAAACCTCACTCCTAGGACACATACTCCGAGTACTGCATGGCTACTATCATCACAAAAATTATTATGGCTACAGTCACTACTATTACTGTTGCTAATTTCCTTTTTGCAAGTCTGTCTTCTTTTAGTTATCGTATTTTATTATATTTTAAGCTATATTGCTGGGGTTCTCGAACATTTTAAAGCCAGTGAACCCTTATCAGTATGAAAAAAACCCATATGGTCCTACGCAATTTCTCTCCAGCGACTAGGACAGGAATCAAAATACACTAGATGGTTTGGAAGAACCCCGGAAGTTGTAGACCGTGCACCGGCCAATCAGTGAAGAGCTGTGAAGCCATGACTGGGTCCCTTTTGTGGGACAGCACAACAGTAAACAAAGTGGTCGAGATGGATGTAGACAAAGACATACATTCTGTGTTGGCAACGATTCCCGAGATCGAGGATTTAAAGCCAGAACAAAAAGAATGTTTGGTGAATTTTATCAAGGGGAAAGACGTTATTGCCCTTCTTCCTACAGGATTTGGTGCCATACATATGTAACGACAAAACAGCAGTGATTGGTTAAATCAAAAAAGGTACCCGCCTAACATCAAGCGAAAAAATCCTAATGCTGCGAGGTCAGACGGTTTCTACGAAGTGAAACCGGTTAAAGAATCAGGCTACTACACAATAGCATTGCAATAAAATTCAGAAGTTCAAACCATTTTTATAACCACATTTGGATGAAAGCTGAAAATGCTCTGTTCCACCTTGTGAAGTTAAGTTCAGTAATATCCAAATGATTCCAGTGAAGGTGTATGGAGTTTAAAAAATGCAGTGGAGCACTTCATGTACATTGCAATAAAACTCAGAAGTTCAAACCATTTTTATAACAAAATTTGGATGAAGATTTGTTTCTCATAGTCTTTATTTAACTGGTGTAGCTGTTTCCATCAAAAGCGTTATATGTTTGGGACTGTGTAATTTAAGAAACTGTGGTATTTATGTAATGATGAGTATGATCACAATTCTTTGAAGACCCCCAGACCCCACTTTGAGAACCATTGCTGTATTAAAACTTTGAAATACAAGTGTGCGATGAGGAATGTGTGCTTTACATTTCGTCCATGCCTTGGTGGTTTCGTATTGTTGTTGACACAGCTGCCGGTGTTTATTTGCATGTTGCAGACCACAGAAAGTTATTTTAGTTCTAATATTGAACTATTGCGCAGTTGTACATACTTTTATTGTCCTTAAAGTGAAAGAAAGTCAGTGCAAGGAGTAAAACGCTGCTAATTAGTTTTGACTTTAAATTTGTATTACATGGACTGGCATTTAAAATTCTTTTATTATGTTGTTTTCTCATTAAAAACATAGATTTGCACAATTTGTGTGCTTTCGAGTTGAATGGCTGTATTGTATTTAAGCAGCTCTTGAGGTCAAAATTTGACAGTGTGTTATTGTCTGATAATCAGGAAGTGCGCGCTAGAATGCTACTGTTTGTTAGCTTTACTGTGATGGGAAAATTGAAAATTATGAAAGTTGTGAAAAGTGCATATTAAGTGAATTTTTGGGGTGCTTGGAATGCATAAGATAAGTGAGGAATAATGTTGGACAACTATAAACCGTTTAAAATGAACTATTTCTGTTTTTCATGTTTTTAAGAAAGCAGTGAAGAAGTGAAATCAGACACACAGCTCACAAATAGCAATATATTTTTTGCATTTTCCATGACTTATCTCTTCCTCATTTCATTTTTGTGAGCGATGCCTTCTGTTGTTCACATTGATACTGTGCTCTACTACAGGGTGCATATTTGAACCACCAAACTTTGGGTTTGTGGGTGATTGCTCTACCACTGAGCCACTGCTGCTTTATAGCTCTCAGGCTGACAAGATACAAATACTAACTGTGTATCTTTTGTATTTAAGTCTGTACCTAACTAGTTAGACATCTACAGGGTTCCCACTCTTTTTCACTGTCAAAATTTCAAAACTTTTCCATGACTTTTTCATGACCTAATGTGAATTTTCCATGACTTTACAGCACCCTACATGTGTAGAATTCAGCATATATTTAGGGCTAAATATGAAATATTAAACCTTTCCACTCACCTTATGGTTTGGTATTATAGTCTTTTTAACATTCAAAATACTGTCAGTGCATTTATTGTCGTCTCTTTTAAACTAAAGGTGCAGACGTTCGGAAATAATCATAATAGCCTAATGAAAACTTAACAACTCAACGCTGTAGTTGTGTAAAAGAGATACTAAAATTCCATGACTTTTGCAAAATGTTCATTGAATTTACAAAATTCCGTGACTTTTCCATGGTTTGAAAAATGACATTTTTAATTTCCATGACTGTTCCAGGATTTCCATGACTGCGGGCACCCTGCATCTACATTTATAAATCTATCATGACCTATATTTTTACTCATATTTCTTTCTTACATTGTGGTTTGTGTATTTTCTTTAAAATCATGACTTGTTATAATGTTGGATTGACATTTTATTTTTTTTTTTTTAAATCAGATACTAATTGAGACTGAAAGTAATATCGAAACTAGATAGTTATTTGAGCAAGTATCAATACAAAAAAAGTCACATTCACCAGGCAGAAATGAACCTTTCCTGAATAGCTTTAGATTGAGCTGTATCAGAACAAGTATAAGAGTGCACAGACTAGTATACGCCCAAAGAAATTACAATTATTTAAAGGTGCTCTACGTAACTTTTTGGTTGGGGGTCCGTCAACTGCTTGTTTCTATGGATATATTATTGCTCTGCCTGGAATGTTCCACAGTCTGACATTAAACAGCTCTACCTTACATTTAGTCAATTACAGATGGTTTAATAGCTCAAAAATAACTACAAAAACAGGGATTGTGACTGTGAGCGGGGTCGCCTCTCCACAGATGTGACGTGTAACTTGGTTTTGTTTGGTCTCCATGAAGATAAAAATGTTTAATCTCATACCGTGAAACATACACAATGCACCTTTAACGTTGAAAAATACATTCTATTGTGTAAATAAAGTGTTTTTTATTATTGCTGTGCTATCAGAATCAAGATTAAGTGTTGAGTCTGTTTCTTAATATCGAAATTGCGTTTGAAATTGTAGTATTTTGACAACACTAATATAGTATAGTTCGGTTTTAGGCGCAGAGCAGAGACCTGACCTTAAATGGACCACGCGGTGTAAATACAGCGGAGTGTAACAGAGGTCCAGATCGGATTAGCTCTGAGAGGCCTCTGCTGATGCTACAGGATTCGAAGGAGGCTGTGCGTTTTATAATTAACCAAAGATCTCCGGTAGTAGATAGTGCAGGGAATCACAGGGTCCCTCATGGTTTCATTCAATTGTAGTGCGGTCACACAAAAAAAGGCTTAAAGATACACTATGTAACTTTTTGGTGGGGATAATTACTATTTATCGTTCAGTGCATACATAATTCTGGGGCACGTTTCTGCTTTTAAAATACCTTGACAAGATTTTGGTGTGAATTATTTCCGTCATAATCCCAAGAATTCAAGTTAAAAACATATTTCTTCATGTTGTCTGCACTGAAATGAATCATGGGATATGTAGTTCCTGATGTGTATTAGCTGTTGCTACTATAAAACCATGCATTTAAGCAAAGGAACTAGTAATTTGATATATTGCGGCAGCCCACGATATTATTGTGAGACTTTTGACGATACAATATCACGATATTCCGGTTATTGTTACATCCCTAGTCAATATTTATCACGGGCATGTTTACTTTACACTAGTGGGAGATTTTTTTTGTCATTTTTTGCCAAAATATGATCAAATTTGAGCTGTAGAAGGTTGAATTATGGACTAAAATAATAAACTCATTACTGAAGTGCTTATTTATTGGAACTCAGTAATATTTAAAGGTGCACTATCTAACTTTTTCGTTGGGGGTCCGTCACCTGCTTGTTTCTATGGATATGTCATTGCTTTGTCTGGAATTTTCCACAGGTTTAGTACTGGTTTTAGTCCTGGTTTAGTCCTGGTTTAGACCTGCTTTAGTTCTGGTTTAGAACTGGTTTAGTCCTAGTTTAATCCTCTACCTTACATTTATTCAACTACAGGTGGTTTCATAGCTCCAAATTACCTAGAAAAACAGGCATTCTGACTGTGAGCGGGGTCGCCTCTCCACAGATCTAACCTGTAACTTGGTCAGGTTTGGTCTCCATGAATTTAGAAAGATTTAATGCCATACTGTAAAATGTTCCAGACAAAACAATAACATCATCTAACAGAAAAATGACAGATATTGTACAGTTAAAGTTTTTTTTGTGTGTGTGTGAATGATTCTGCTTTATGGTTTGGTTTCAATGTTATCGTTTCGTTTCAAAATGTGTTAACGTGACAGGCCTCGCTATAGGTCTTATGGTATGGCTCTTGATGCAGCCTTGTTTGCTTTTGGGGCAGATTTGGAGTATGGTGATGTAATTGCACATGCACTGCGGCTGAAACTCCTCTCCGTTGCGACGGGAACCAGGCCGAGATTACAGCTGATTGCTACTGCTTACACCTTGCAGCTGTAACACCGACTACAGAGGCTCTGTAGATTCTAAAAACACTAGCAGTGAGTGCGTTTACATTACCTGACCGGCCAGAACCACACGCTTTGACAGAACTTTACGAAGACGAGTAGATCTGGAGCTGTGTCCTGTCTCCTTAAGTTCAGAGGGCGTGATTGACAGGTGGATTAACAAATCAGAGAGGAGATAGTCTATTTCGGCTGCTTAGACATAAAAAAGAAACAACATAATGGACAGAGATAGTCTGGCTTTTTACAGAATCAACAATCGAAGTGCCAAACTATTATCTCAGGTAAAATAAATTACAGTATTAGGTTTTATTCTGTCATTTTGCAGCACTACAAAACAAAACAAAACAAAACATAGACTACAACCCCATGGATCATGATCGAAAGGGTTTAGGTTGAAGTAAAAAGTACTTATCATGCCTAACCGTATTAAACAATGACAGAATTTTAAGAAAGAAAAGCAGCGTATGAACAGCAACTTTGCATTTACAATTTCACTTACAAATTTAATGCATAATTAATTCATCCCAGAGCTCTGCAACTTTCAAAACATAACCCTTTATATGCTTTTTTTTTTTTTTTTTTTTTTTTTTTAAGACTTCTGCAGTGTTAGACTTTTTTAAAATCATCACTCAGATTGTCCCATATACTTTTATTTTTATTTTTTTTTAGTTCTTATCTTCATTTTTTTTTTTTAAATGCCGGTTTTGTTTTCATTTATGGTCGTACAAACCAACAATAACGACAAAGAAGGCACAAAATGTATCGTTTATGATCGTATCAAAGCAAAAGTTGACGTCAAAAAAAGCAAGTGTTTAGTCAATAGTCGTGGTTTACTTGTGAAGACAGTATATCTAGTCTTAGGTATTTCACATTACGGGTTGTTCTGGATGTTATGAGAATTTTTAAGTGGAGAGAAACACAAAAATGCAATTTAAGAGCTGTGGTTGGACGGAGGTTTCACACACACTATTGTTCGGTCTCAGTCCCTTCTGGATTTGAGCACAATGTAGAAGTAACTGGCTGGTCAGGCAAATGTTTACATGCACACAGAAATCCGAAATCCAGACTGCTCTTGTCCCAGTTTACATTTGGCCCAAATAACTGAGTAGGTGTGAACGAGGGCTACGAGATGTTCAGGCGCTTCAAGTAATGTAGCATTAGGACTAAAACGTACAGCTTACTTAGCCTATTATAACCATTATATAACCATACTTTTGTCAGAAATAGATAAACAACAGCTCATTTACGTGTTTTCATTTTATTTTCAGACACTGTATTACTCATAACTTATTTACTCTCCACGGGACAAATATAGCCTACACCGAAGCTCCGGTAATTTTCATTTTCATTTTAATGCAGCACCAATTTCGTCGCAGACCAAAATGTGCTTGGTCTGTGCTCGCTGCATAGAGATGACTAATATATTGGTTCCACTGATTGTCTGTCACTGATATCGATATTCTGTACCAATATTTTTTTGTCCTGCCCTATTTTCTGTGTCTTTTGAGAGAAACTAATGAGTCAAAATAGGAATAGAAGAGTGTTATGTTGATGAATTTTACACAAGCATCTATCATATGCTAGTAAAGTGCATTTTGTTATTATTTTTACAAAAGCGAAAAGTTAATTTGTGATCATTACTTTAACTAAGATAAATTTGTGGGCCTTGCTATGGATTTTAAAATATCTAAATATCAGTATCAGCAAATATCCATTATCAGCCACATCAGCAGGCCAACTATCGGATATTGTATCTGCGCAAAAAAAAACCTCAGAACATATCGGTCCATCTCTATTGCTTCTGATCTAAAAATGAATGAGCACATGTCCAAACATAGTATTTTCCTGCCTGTTTTTTACCCTGTGCAGTTGAATGCCTCTGAAAGTATGCTCCTAATTTGTATCCAAGTACGTATCGGCTTCTCCAGACTCCCACTGGGACATTTGGGGTTTCGATTAACACCTCAGTCATAGTTCTCAGCAGGGGTGTGCAAAAATATTGAAATATCGATCTATCGTATCGTTTAATGTGCTGATACAGTATTGATATCATGGGCTGCTTGTATCGATATATCACCAAGAGTATTTTTTTGGTGTATTTTACTAAATTATTTTGTTACAGCGCTACAGTTTTGTTGCTTGTTTAGAGGAAAGGAACTTTTTTATGCAACACATATTCACTGTTTGATGATTAAAATGGACTTTTTCATATTCACTTTGCGCAAGAAGGGGTTTAACAACGACGACTTAAAGACTTTTAGTATCACAGCCATGATTTAGTCTTTATTTTTTATTGAATTGTATTCAAATCATATTGAATTGTATCGAGCATCTATCTGGCAATTATGAATACCCAGCCTTAGTTCTCAGGTTTATATACATTGAGAAAAAATCAGTTTAAATTGGACTACGCCAATTATGCTGTTTTCCTAGCGTGCCTGGAAATGTAGTGAATGAGAAAAACCCTTGAACTTAACTGTTCCTTTTTAATGGCCTGAAACAAGTTACTACAAATATTTTAAATACCACCAATAAGTATTCCAGTCTGTCATTACAGTTAGTTAGATCATCAAGCACAGAACTATCGAGAAAATTGCCTTTCATACTTAGGTCATATTGCCCTGCGCTATGTTCGTGTATCTTCAGAAAATCAGTAATCTTGGTTCAATTGCAGGATCCAAACTGCATCCTGCTTTAGAGCGTCCATTACATTTTCTGCTCTCACAAGTGATATGGCAACTAGGCTTTGTCTTTCAGGTATTTTCTGGACTATATATGAAGTAAACAAACAAGAAAACTCCCACTATAGCTTTGCGCGTCATAGACTGGTATATAAAGAAGTTGACAAAATGTGACGTCACCCATAGTGTTTGGCTATAGTCAAATGGAAGCGTGCCTATGTTTCCTCAGCCTTATGTTCCCTCATTTATAAGGGTTTTTATTTATTTTTTGTCTTTCCAAAATTACACCCTATGTTCCCACATTTTTTTAATCATCAATTTGCATCAGATTTTATCCCCATTTCTCCCAGTTTGGTAGTCAGTTACACCCAACCTATTATCCAGCAGCTGTTGACTACAGATGTAATGTAGAGGTCATGGTGCAAAGGATCCTAGGTTGAAATGACTCTGAATTAGAGCCCTACACCCGCGGGACCCGACGCAAAACAGTGCGGCACGGGACACATTTTGAAAACTCATTGAGGACGTGGGCGGGACTGAAAATTCTGTCACGCACAGACCTCTACTCTGAATCATCCCTGTATGAATGAATGTTTATTGGGACAGTAAGTCATAGAACATGCATAGAAAACGTAAATACATAGATATAATACAAAACATGAATATTTCAGCACTTTAAATGTGGTATAAAAATAAAAATGACTTGACTTAGAGATTCATTTTTGAGAAAAATCTTAGAAATGAGGGAACATAGGGCTAACCTTGGTCAAATGAAGCTCATGAGAGTAGCAGATATAGGAGCAAAGTTGGAGCTGAGTTCCATACTAGACTATACTATTACTATTATATACTATACTATTATACAGAGAAAATAGTGAAATAAAAACACCATTATCATGTATCACTGGGTTAATATGAACATTTTAAGACTAAAAATGATGAATTGTAGCAGCAGTTGCAGAGAGAGGGATGACAATTTCTCAGTGTAGAGTAAATTGGAGAGAGTTGATGGATCCGGAAGCGCCCCCATGTTCACTTCCTATTTAGAGCGCGGTGGCTAGTGGGATAGGTATGTCCATTTATAAATACAGTCTATGTTTAGTTTACTGCCTGTCTCTATCTCTTTCTGCTGTTTTGGGAACGTCATGATCCTGTTGACTGTACCGCCCACTTCTTCTGCATCATTCTGTGGTTTAAATGGGACAAGGGAGAGAAAGAGGAGAGGGGAGAAAGAGAAAGCGAAAGTGGAGAGCGGAGAGAGAGATTCTGGTCCTTGGTTTTAGCTCCGCGCAGATTCTCTTTGTCTTCAGTGAGTCTT
This sequence comes from Boleophthalmus pectinirostris, assembly GCF_026225935.1. NCBI lineage: Eukaryota > Metazoa > Chordata > Actinopteri > Gobiiformes > Gobiidae > Boleophthalmus > Boleophthalmus pectinirostris. The sequence goes on from NW_026571299.1 coordinate 10,621,435, forward strand.
AATGACTAACTCCGAAACACTTCTGCAGTCAGATGCACTGCTCTTTTAACACGAGGGCTAGTGAATCACAGAGAAATGAAGTCAAGAAAAAGACACATAGGCCTTTATAGGTTTATAGTGCTACTCTATTTTTAATGGTGGTTATCGCTGAATTAAAACGGATAAACAGTGTCCCAAATAGGAAGTGAGCGTGGGCCCGCGTCCAGCTCCATCAGCTTTACTTCCAACTCTCGTTGTATTGAGAAAACGTCACCCCTCTCTCCGTTCTGGTGTTTTTATTTTGCTTTTTTTTGTAAATAAATTCCTATTCCTAATATAAAACTTGGCTACAAATTTGCCCTTATAGTGGGTGAGCTTCATTTGACATCACACTCCATTAGTCTACTTCTTTATACAGTGCAGATGGTGTTTATACACTCAGTCAAACTTAATTTCAACAGCACATTTAAAGGACACTTATTATGCAAAATGGGACTCAGAAATCACAGTTTGAATTTTTCCAGATTGTTGCATCACAGGTCAAAATACTAGCCTGATTCATCAGCCAGTTTTACTTCGATTCACTTCGTACAAACTAACCGCGCAGCCTTAGATTTCGTTCGCTCGACAGTAGGCGGGTACTTTTTATAATTTAACCAATCACTGCTATTTGGTCATGACTTATGTAATGCGCCGATAAAGGAGCTAACTGGTATATTAAACTTTTCCCAAATCCCGTAGGAAGAAGGGCAATAACATCTTTCCCCTTGATGAAATTCACCAAACATTCTCTTTATTCCGGCTTTAAATCCTCAATCTCGGGAATCGTTGACATATCAACGATTATATAATTGTTGAATATATGACCCTTCGCTGATTGGCTGGTACCCAAACTCGCAATTCCGCAGTTTTTGCAAACCGTCTAGTGTATTTTGATTCCTGACTTAGTCGCTGGAAGAGAAATGAAATTGAGCGGAGGCACTGGGTGGCACCAGCCTGCCTATCAAAATCCTTCCTGTCGGATTTATTGGAAATCATGCTCATTTTGCCAAAGTGTTAAGAGTTTTAGCTATTTTGTTTTTCTCCCATGGTTCATTCTCAGTAGAAACTGTGTTTTCTTCTAATTAGAGAAATTGTAAAAAGCTAAATAGCTTATTTACCCTGACATGTTCCGGCAGTAGTATTTTGCCTTTGTTAGACCTTTATATATAAAAAGACAAAATGAATTTTGTAAATATTCATTCTCACAGCTGCTGGTAGATGGAACCAAATAGAACACCAATTCCAATTAAGGTGAGTGAAACTGATGGAAATGAACTGGTGTTTTCTACATAACCATTATTTTAAGTTCTAAAACATGAAATGCCAAAGCTCCTGAAACGCGTGTGTAAAGGTCAATGACAGCATATGTGGCCTTTAAACAACCACAGTTATAAAAGTGCTGAGCTCAGCCAGGCATTGTGAACCTCTGAAGATGTATTAAAAAACTGTTGAACACTATCAATTATGTTACATAATATGTTCTTAATACTATTTTGTCACATTAAAAATGCACTATAACCTTTTCTGGTGAAACGCTTGTCCCCATGGAGATGTTATTTCTTCTCCTGCAGTGTTCCACAGTGTGGCCAAGTTACACTTTGCTCACAGTAAGAATGTATCTTTATTTCAAGCAATAACAACTGAATGAATGCAAGATAGAGAAGTTTTACGCATCCTGTGGAACATTTCTGACAAATCACAGTGCCCCTTTAAAGACAATATCAAAGACAAATCCACAAGTCAAGTTGCTCGACGTAAGCATCACTCCACCTGCTCCATTGCTAGGCTAATCATTCATCTGCAGTGTGTTTGATTAGTGGGTGTGTATGAGATCTGACTATCTTAACACACTTCCGAGGCTGAGCTGTAACTATTTGTTCAACTGGATACTTTTTTAATAGTCTAATAAAAATAAGAAATGCCTTGTCATGATTACTGATTGCTTAATCTGGTGATTTTTAATTACTGGTTGATGCTGCTTGACGGTATCTTCATACAGGGCTGACTGAGCAAAATTTAAAGGTTTCCTGAGTCATTTTGCTGTACGTACTGCTCATAAAACCTCGTCTCTCAGCACATGCTATGTCTGATTTAAAATATGTGACTAGAAAATTCTGTTATTTAAAAGCAATGTCCCAAATGTGCCATCTTATTTTGAGGACTTAAATATTACGCACATTGTGAGCTTTAAATCATGTTATAATGCTGTTACCTCCTCAAAAACTTATCTGGAGTTGTGTTTTGTTTCAGCCACACATGGTTGAGTAATCCTTTTTATTAGTTCGTCTACATCAAGCTCAAAATGTTCTGTTCTTGTGATGTTATGAAGCTGTAGTTTTCAAGAGCTACCTTTTACCTTTTGTTCAGTAGAGATTGGCAATTCCAGGGCTGAAATGATCCAAAACACTTTAGTGAAGGCACATGGAGTTTAAAACAGTAGAGCACTTGCTGTATTACCTAGGGAAGTAAAAATAACCGAAATACTGTGATATCGTATGGTCAAAAGTCTCACAATAATATCATGGACCATCACAATATATCAAATTACAAGTTTTTTTTTTTGCTTAAATGCATGGTTTTGTAGTAGGCAACAGCTGATAAACATAAGGAACTACATCTCCCATGATTCATTTCAGTGCAGACAACATGAAGGAATATGTTTTTTACTTGAATTCTTGGGATTATGATGGAAATACTTAATACCAAAATCTTGCCAAGGTATTTCAAAAGCAAAAAAAGTGTCCTATCTATAATTATATCAGCCTCTCCAAAATATCGCAATAAATATCGTATCGTGATAATATCGTACCGAGGGATTTGGATATCGTTACATCCCTAGTATTACCACATGACGTCACAAGAACTCAACCTAAATATTCAGGGTTTGTGTGTTTAAATGTGTGAATGAAACGGCACAACGTCAGGTTTTTGATGAACATTATAACAGCTCAGAAAACGGTGTAAAATTGGCCCTTTAAAACATGATGAGACGTATTTCCTCATAATTATGATAAGTTATTTCAGCATATGTCAGTACTTGTGAAATTCTCTCTTTTCTTTTTGAATTTCTGAGCAATAGAAACACCCATAATGAATAAATGCTATAAGTATGTATTTAAAGTAATATGGGACATTCCAGGCTAAGCAATAACATCTCCATGGAGACAAGCATCTTTAACAGTGATTGAATATACTGTACTTTGCTATTACCAGAGGTGGACACTTGCAAGGTGTGACTTGGACTTGAGCCAGAGTTGAGTCACTAGTTTTAGGACTTGAGACTTGACCTGATAAAATAGATAATGACTTGGGACTTGACTTGGACTTGAGGCCTGTGACTTGAGAAGACTTGATGCTTCTCCTAAAGTAATATATGTTTGTAGGAAATACTTTTTACAGTTGATAAATGCGGTGCTTAATTTTACAAGAACAAAATGGAACATGTCCCTCCCAATTCTGTTTGTTACTTTGGATGTAACTGAAGTACTGCGATGTGGTATCTTTAAAAGTACTACAGTAACACACAGTACAATATAGTACAATAGAGTGAAATACAGTAGAACAGAGGGAACTACATAGAACGTGATCCTTCCATTTCAGTGCAGACTACATGATAAAATCACTGTTGCTAAGCATTTTAAATCTTCATTTGACTATTCTGACCGTAATAATTTGCACTTTTGTTAAGACATTTAAAAAGGGGAAAAAAATGCATTTCTACAACTATATAAATACTCATATATAAATATACTGTGACTTTTTAAGCACAATTTAGTTTATACTCTAAGATGTATTTGGTTCTTTGTTTTAAAGACTAAATGACTTGAAGCTCAAAGCAGACAACTTGGACTTATGAGCCAGTGACTCGAGACTTTTTCAAAATAAAACCAAAAATAAGAAAATGAAAAAACAACAGTTTTCTTCATTATTTGTCTCCAAAACAAAAATGGAAAAAACTGATAACAATTAGCTTTTTCAGTTTTCAATTTTGTGTTTAAATGAATAGTGGAAAAAAACTGATAACGGCTGTTTCACGTTTTCGTGACTTAAACTGCGATGTTGGACTTTTGCGCCACATACGGACTGAACCAGGACTGAACCAGGTCCGGGACTAAGACCGGGACCAGAGCAGGACCAGACCAGGACTGAAAACGGTTGAGTCCTGGTTTAGTCTTTTTTTAGTCCTGATTCAGTCCTGGTTCAGTCTGTATGCGACCCAAAAGTCCTGCATTTCAGTTTAAGTCACGAAAACGGGAAAAGGCCATTATTCGTTTTTTTTTCCATTATTCATTTAAACACAAAATCGAAAACTGAAAAAACTAATCGTATTTTTGGTTTTATATTGAAAAACAAATGAACGAATGATACACGGATTGACTTGACTGTCTTTGACTTGAGACTTGACTTGGACTTGAGGTCAGTGACTTGAGACTTACTTGAGACTTGCAAAACAACGACTTGGTCCCACCTCTGGCTATTATAGCATTTGCAAACATGAGCAGCCATTACATTTTGTGCTGGACAATTAATACTGTAGTAGGATTTTATTTCGGGCCATTAATAACGAAGCTGTTAAAAATGACATTTAGGCATTGTAAGTGTTGAGAGTGTTTTTTTTTAGAAACATTCAGATTGTGAGTTATGCCACAAGTTTACAGAGAGCAGCAGGCATTTTGTATTTTCCATATTCATGAGTCAGAGACAGGTGTGGAGGATAGAAAAACATTTGGCTCTGAGTGAAACAAACTCACACATATTGTTTTCGATTATCTGCTGTTGTTTAACGGTAAATAGTCCATGTCCACCATAAACCAGGCAAGCGGCTGTGGGGGCGAATTTGGTCCCAGGCTCCGTATTAGGAGTAGGGTTTTTTAACGGACTAACATCAAGTAATAAAAACTCCAGGATCATGTAGAGCCGGTTAATACGAACATTTTAAGACTAAAATGACGACTCTCACAGCAGCAGGTACAGAGAGAGGTGAGACAATATTCCAATGGAAGTCAATGGGAGCCAGGATCTCTCTCAAGATCTCTCTCTCTCTCAAGTCCAAGATTAGTCTTTGTTTAGTCCTGATTTTAGTCCTGGATTAGACCTAGTGTAGTCCTTGTGTAGTCCTGGTGCCGTCCTGGTGTAAACCTGGTTTAGTCCTGATGTAGACCTGGTGTAGACCTGGTGTAGTCCTGGTGTAATCCTGGTTTAGACCTGGTGTAATCCTGGTTTAGACCTGGTGTAGTCCTGGTGTAATCCTGGTTTAGACCCAGTGTAGACTCGGTGTAGTCCTGGTGTAGACCTGGTGTAGTCCTGGTGTAGATCTGGTGTAGATCTGGTGTAGATCTGGTGTAGTCCTGGTGTAGTCCTGGTGTAGTCCTGGTGTAGTCCTGGTGTAATCCTGGTTTAGACCTGGTGTAGTCCTGGTGTAATCCTGGTTTAGACCTAGTGTAGACCCGGTGTAGTCCTGGTGTAGTCCTGGTGTAGTCCTGGTGTAGTCCTGGTGTAGACCTGGTGTAGTCCTAGTGAAGTCCTAGTGAAGACCTGCTTTAGACCTGGTGTAGTCCTAGTGTAGTCCTGGTGTAATCCTGGTGTAGACCTAATGTAGTCCTGGTGTAGACCTGGTGTAGACCTGGTGTAGACCTGGTGTAGTCCTAGTGAAGTCCTGCTTTAGACCTTGTGTAGTCCTAGTGTAGTCCTGGTGTAATCCTGGTGTTGGCCTAATGTAGTCCTGGTGTAGTCCTGGTTTAGACCTGGTGTAGTCCGGGTTTAGACCCGGTGTAGCCCTGGTGTAATCCTGGTGTAGTCTTGGTTCAGTCCTGGTTCAGTCTTGGTTTAATCTTGATTTAGTCCCCCTGGTTCAGTCACGAGGCGGCTCTCGTATTAGCTAAATCCATTTATATTTACAGTTTATACTCCACACTCGGCAGCCCTGGGGCAGACTGACCGAAGCGAACCTGCCCATCTGCGCCATCCCCTGTGCCGTACTTCTCCTACTTGAGTAATATTTTCTTTTACTACTCCACCCTCTCTGCTCTGTTGAATAGAAGCAGCAAGAAAAATGTTGTTGGATTATGGATTTTGACATCTTTCACGCTGCATTAGTCTATTTTCAAAGTGGAAGTGTGCTGAGCTTTGACACGGGGCACTGCCGGTCCAGACTGAAATGTGCAAAACTCTTATGTCTGTCCTCGGTGTGCAGGTTAGAGCAGGACAGAATCAGTCACCTTTTTAAACTCGCAAGAAAACATTTGAAAAGCGAGGTCATTTTGTGACTTTTTCCACTTTTGTTGCATTTTGGGATGACATACAAACTATAAAGGTGCATTATGTTTTTCTCCTTGGAAATTTTGTTGCATTGTCTGGAATGTTTCACGGTCTGATATTAAACCTTTCTGTCTTCACGGAAACCAAACCAGACGAAGTTACAGGTCAGATCTGTGGAGAGGCAGCCCCGCCCACAGTCAGAATGCCTGTTTTTCTAGGTATTTTAAGCACTAAAATCAGTTGTAATTTAATAATGGAAAGGTAGAGCTGTTTAATGTCATACTGTGAAATATTCCAAGCAGAGCAGAGACGTATCCATAGAAACAAGCAGATGGCGGACCACCCACCAAAAAGTTACATAGTGTACCTTTTAAAGAAGACATATTGTGCTTCTGACTGCTATAGTTAAAGTCTATGGACATTTAAATTTGGACATTAAATCAGAATATTCACCTAAAACAGGGGTGTCAAACTCAAATTCACAGAAATAAAAAAGTGGGACTAAGTCGTGGACCAAACTTAATATTTACTGAAAAATTTCAACAATATCTGCATGTTTTCTCTTCTTTCAAGATATGTAATGTTAAACCTTTTCTTATTAAAATAAATGTTTACCGTATTTTCCGCACTATTAGGCGCTCTGGATTATAAGGCGCACTGTCATTAAATGGTCTATTTTTGAACTTTTTTCACAAATAAACCGCACCGGACTTTAAACGAAACACAACAGTTTGATGGGTCAGTGGGACTTTGTTTGTGGCGTTCACGGTGGCTCTGGGCTTTGTTCAGTTGTGGCGTGTAGGGGGGGTGCTGACTGGGACCAACGGATTGTCGGCGTGTTCGCAGTGACTCAGTTATTCAGTTGTGGCTCGAAGTGGCACATTGCACTTGCTTTTGAGTGTGGCTGCGGGTGTTTTTCGCTGCGCGGTCGCTGTTTGCTCCGTGTGTGTTTGCAGCTTTGTAGTTTACTGAAGTCATGCTGGGACACATGAGAGGATTCGTTTTTAGGGCGCTCTGGATTGTTGGGCGCAGTCGTTTTTGATGGGGTTGGAGGCTTAAGAGCGCGCCCTATAGCCCGGAAAATACGGTAATTATAGTTTTGCTTAAACACTGAATCCAAGCATAATATGAAATAATAACAAAATTTAAATAAATAATGTCTCTATAGTCTATCTGTAGCTCTAATACATAATTGATATGATCTTGCGGGCCAAATATAATAATATCACGGGCCAACTTTGGTCCCTGGGCCTGAGTTTGAAATGTCTGGCGTAAAACAAGCTTCCATGTCAGAAAATCGGAGTGCCCAATGGGAGCTGACGTCTCTGTAAGCGTCATCACAACAAAGACATTTATAGAAAGATATTAAATAAGAGATTTAAATTGGAATCTCTGATGTCACTTCATAAATTCCAGGAAATTGTAAAACGTGTGCTGACTTAGACGCGTGTGTTGTTTTTGAGAGATGCAAATGGTTTTATAATGGGATATTTTTGTCGATCAGTGGAAGTGAAAACAGGGGTTGATCGTAGCAGTGACGTTTTGAATACAAGAGAATAAAGATTACTCAAACATGCATGAATCACTAAATGCTAAATACAACTTTGAGAGAGTCAGTGAGAAGGAAAACAAATATAACACGATTAAAAGTCGATTTTAAAGGTGCTTTGTGTAACTTTTTTGATGGAGGGTCTATCAGAATACCGACTTGAGTGTCTCCCTGGATTGAAAGTCCCAGCTCGTGCGTACCTGCTCTGCCCGGGAGAGGGGGGACGTTCTCACCGGACTTTAGTATGTGACTTATTGAGTTAGAAAATCAGCATTCTATATGATAATAAAAAGAAATGTGAATGTTGCGAGACCAAATGTCGGGCCTTATTTTCTTTTTCTTGTTCCCCATGTCCTATAGCATCTGTAACTGTTGATTTGGTTGGAAATATTAATTATTTTTTTACCTGCTTGCAGTGAACATAATTTGTTAGCAGCGCAACTCAAGAAACTTAAAAAGTAGGGATCTAACGATATCCAAGTCTCACGATACGATATCGTCACGCTACGAACCTCACGGTACTATATTTATTGCGATATCGTGGGAAGGCTCACAATATGTTGGGGAGGCTCAGGATGTAACAATATCCAAATTTCTCGATACAATATTTTCAGAATATACATCTCATATTCGATATTTATTGCGATATTTTGTGGAGATAACAAAACTGTGAATATGCCACTTTTTCCTCTTAAAATGCCTTAACAAGACTTAATCCAAAGAACTAAGACATAAAAGTGTTTATAACCGTTATTTCTATTATCTATTGTAGTCTGCATTGAAATGGAGCAAAGGATCATGGTCTTTGTAGTTCCCTCTGTCTTTTTTTTAGCTATTGCTGCACCATAACTCTTGTAATTCAACATTATTGTGAGAACTTTGACGATACGATATATATATATATTTCCGTTATTGTTACATCCCTATTAGCATTACATTACATTCCAGACAAAGCAGTAACATATCCACGGAGAAAAGTATTTGACAGACCCTTCACCAGAAAAGTTAAAGTTCTTTTACCGACAGCACCTCCGTTTCTGTTTGATTGGAGACCCTCTTGCTTTGAGGTTCTCATTGCAGTTCTTGTTAAAGGGACAGTCCAGAATTTTGGACATAGGACCTCATTTCCTAGTGAGACCAGAGTGTTGGAGACGTGTGGAGACACTTTTAAAATATTCCATCCAGTCCTTGTATTTGCAGAGGTCACTGGTGCTAGGCTAGTGCATGTCAATGGCCATAGTTATCCTGCCACTAAAAACAGTCTTACCCACTCCACAAAACACCCGAAGCAAATCTATTATTACACCAGACTGTCGATGTGAATGTCTGTGTTGATAGAATAATATTTGAAGTAAAACTAACCTCACGTTGTATGAATCGTTGCATGTTGAGGGACTATTTTCTCATATATCAGTCCGCCGCTGCCAAGCTTTCTATCAGGAAGTACAACTCGCTGCTGCTGCTCAGACATAAATCCTTTAAATGCAAAGTTGGTTTTACTTCTAAAATTATTCTATCTCCACAGACATTCACATCGACAGTAGCGGTGTGCAAAAATATTGAAATATCGATATATCGTATCGTTTAATATGATGATACAGTATCGCTATCTTGGGCTGCTGTATCGATATATCGCAAAGAGTATTTTTTTTCTACATTTAACTAAATAATTTTGTTACAGTGCCACAGTTTTGTTGCTTGTTTATAGAAAGGAAACTCGTATATGCGACACATTTGACATTTTCACTGTTTTGATGATTAAAATGTTTGTGTTTCATATTCACTTTGCACAAGAAGTGGTTTAACAAAGACCTTTAGTGTCACAGCCATGATTTAGACTTTATTTTTTATTAAACCATATTGATTGGATTTGAAATATATCGTATCGAATCAAAAGCTCACTGTATCGAGATATGTATCGTATCGTGGCTTATGTATCGAGATATGTATCGTATCGGCAACTTCTTAATGATACCCAGCCCTAATCGACAGTCTGGTGTCATAATAGATTTGCTTCGAGTGTTTTGTGGAGTGAATAAGACAGGATAACTATGGCCATTGACATGCACTAGCCTAGCACCAGTGACCTCTGCAAATACAAGGACTGGATGGAATATTTTAAAAAGTGTCTCTACACGTCTCCAACGCTCTGGCTCACTAGGAAATTAGGTCCTCTATCTAAAATCCTGAACTGTCCCTTAATATTCTTTGCGTGAACTTGTGAAAGCTTAAACCTGTTGCGGAGTTTGTATGGTCTCTGGGTCTTGTGTTTGCCGACATCTGTGACGGTCACACACTAATGAAGAGTTTCAGTTCATGCAGCTGACTCCGTCTTAGGGCAAAATGGACAATTCATTTCCTCTGTAAACTCTGATAAAAGGGCTTTTGATTTAAACAACCGCAGGAAGTGAGTGAGGAGCCTGCGCAGCTGTAACTCAATAATACAGCATTATCTTCAATTAGTTGTTTAGGAATTGTACAAAATGTTCTTCCCAATAGACTTCTTTTCATTAGGATGATTTTACAATTACAGAAAGAAAGAATAAGTGAGAATTGCCCATTTAATTAATTGTCATATAGTCAGAACAGGACGTCTTGTTTGTGCCTGCGCTAGTATCAGTGGTGGAAGAAGTACTCCAAAAGTACAAATACCAAAGAAAAAAATATTCAAGTAATGGTAAAATTATCACATGAAATAATCTACTTAAAGGTGCATTGTGTGGCTTTTCTGTTGGAAGGTTCTGTCAAATGCTTTTCTCTATGGAGATGTGATTGTTTTGTCTGGTATTAAACCTTTTTATCTTCATGGAGACCAAACCAGACCAACTTACCGGTCAGGTCTGTGGAGAGGCGAACCCGCTCACAGTCAGAATGCCCGTTTTTTTCCAAGGTGTTTTTGAGCTTTAACCTGTAATTGAAGAAATGTAAGGTAGAGGATTAAACGAGGATTAAATCAGGTCAAAAATCAGATCTAAACCAGGACTAAACAAGGTCTAAACCAGGACTAAACAAGGTCTAAAACAGGACTAAACCAGGACTAAACAAGGTCTAAAACAGGACTGAACCAGGACTAAGCCAGAATTAACCAAAACTAAACAAGGTCTAAACAAGGTCTAACTCATGACTAAATCAGAACTAAACCAGGTTTAAAACAAGGTCTAAACCAGGACTAAGCCAGGTCTAAAACCAGGGCTAAACCAAGGTTAAACCAGGTTTAAAATCAGGACTAAAACAGGATTTAACCAGTACTAAACCAGGACTAAACCAGATCTAAAAACCAGAACGTCAAAAACCAGGTCTTAAACCAGGTCTAAAACCAGGACTAAACCAGGTCTAAATCCAGGACTAAACTAGGACTAAACTAGGACTAAACCAGGAATAAAACCAGGTCTAAACCAGGTCTAAACCAGAATTAAACCAGGTCTAATCCAGGTCTAATCCAGGTCCAGGTCTAAACCAGGTCTAAACCAGGTCTAAAACCAGGTCTAAAACCAGGAAAAAACCGGGACTAAACCGGGACTAAACCGGGACTAAACCGGGACTAAACCAGGACTAAACCATACCTAAAACCAGGTCTAAAACCTGGAGTAATCCAGGATTTAACCAGGATTTAACAGGACTAAAACCAGGATTACAACCAGGATTAAAACCAGGACTAAGGTTGAGGACCATTGCATTAAACGATCCAATATATTGATATTTTGATATTTTTGCACACTCCTGTTCTTTCTACAGTCTAAGGTTAGCACTCAAATTGCCTACACAACTTTGAGCCTGACAGCTATCGTCTTTAGCCTCATTCACACTCCTCAGTGCAGCAGTTCACGGAGCTCATGTGTCTGCATAGATTTTCTCCAGTTTCCCTCACCTCCAAAAATATGTGTTTGGTGGCAGCAGCTCAGAACTAACCCCACCTGATCAGACGTACAACTAAAAAGAAACATACCGCTGTACCTGATTTTCTGAACAGTCTGGGTGTGTAGTCTGGTAGTTTTCAGATTCTGTGATGAATGTGGTGACGTCGTACTCGCAGATGGCGGCGAGAGACAGATTTTCCCATTGATTTATGTTCTGCTTTGCCATGAAAAATCTAAAAGAAACCTGGAATTTTCAGTTATGGACTAAACCCAAGAACTCACTGCATTACAATGATAAACTGTATAAACAAGTGGACTAAGGGAGTTTGACGTTACACATAGCGTTCGGCTCCAGTCAAATGAAGCTCATCGTAACCGGCAGTTATAGGAGCAAATCTGGAGCCGAGTTTCAATTTCTAACAATTTATTTACAGGCAAAATAGAGAAATCGAAACAGCAGGATCATATAGAGTTAGTTAATAAGAACATTTTGAATGAACATTTTTAGACCAGTATCACAGCAGCAGTTGCAGAGAAAGACGTGACTGTTTCGAGACTTTGTGGAAAACGTCTGACCTCACAGCATTAGGATTCGTTCGCTCGACAATAGGCGGGTACTTTTTTTATTTAACCAATCGCTGTTATTTTGTCGTGATGTATGTAAAGCCCCGCTAACGGGGCTAACTGGTGTATTAAGCTTTTCCCAAATTGCATAGGAAGAAGCGCAATAACGTCTTTCCCCTTGATAAAATTAACCAAATTCAACATTCTCTTTGCTCTGGCTTTAAATCCTCGAGCTCGGAAATCGTTGCCAACACAGAATGTATGGCTCTTCGCTGAATGGATGGTGCCCGGAGTCACACTTCTGGCGTTCTTGCAAACAATCTAGTGTATTCTGATTCCTGACCTAGTCGCTGGAGAGAAATTTATAGCTTTTTAACAATATTAATGTTAGCTGTCCCCCATTTATATTAATTAATATTGGCCTACAGAATGCTAGTAAGGCTAAATCCACCAATAGATCATTTTAACAAAACTGAAAACATGGGGTTGAAGGGAAAGTTTAAAAATGGTCTAAAAATCTGATATTCAAACTCTACACTACCAGTCAAAAGTTTGGTTACACTTCTCTTTTTTTTTTTTTTTTTTTAATTTTACTTTGTTTACTACTTTCTACATTTTAAATACATGATCAAATATATGAAGCAAGGTGTATTTTAAAAAAACCTAAAATGTTCACCCTGCATCGCATGGACTGTGCCTTCATGCGTACGCTGTGTGGCCCATGCCTCCTCCCGTACGCCACACGGGCTGGGCCTCTAAACCAGGTCTAAACCAGGACTAAACTAGGTCTAAAACCAGGACTAAACCAGGACTAAAAGCAGGACTAAAACCAGGTCTAAACCAGGTCTAAACCAGGTCTAAAACCAGGTCTAAAACCAGGTCTAAAACAGGACTAAAACCAGGACTAAACCAGGTCTAAAACCAGGTCTAAAAGGACTAAAACTAGGACTAAAACCAGGACTAAACCAGGACTAACCAGGTCTAAAACCAGGTCTAAACCAGGTCTAAAACCAGGTCTAAAAACCAGGACTAAAACCAGAACTATACCAGGACTAAACCAGGTCTAAAACCAGGTCTAAAACCAGGTCTAAAACCAGGACTAAAACCAGAACTATACCAGGACTAAACCAGGTCTAAAAACCAGGTCTAAACCAGGTCTAAAACCAGGTCTAAAACCAGGACTAAATCAGGACTAAACCAGGACTAGACTAGGACTAAAACCAGGACTAAAACCAGGACTAAACCAGGTCTAAAACCAGGTCTAAAACCAGGTCTAAACCAGGACTAAAAACCAGGACTAAACCAGGTCTAAACCAGGTCTAAAACCAGGTCTAAACCAGGACTAAACCAGGACTAAACCAGGACTAAAACCAGGTCTAAAACCAGGTCTAAAACCAGGTCTAAACCAGGTCTAAAACCAGGTCTAAAACCAGGACTAAATCAGGACTAAACCAGGACTAGACTAGGACTAAAACCAGAACTATACCAGGACTAAACCATGCTCCGTGGACTGTGCCTCCTCCTAGGCCACCCCGGACGTAAAACCGGTCCGTGGCGCACTGGGGACCACTGCTATATTACACAAAACTGACTCTTGTGAGCCCTGTTTGAATATTGTTACCTCATCAAAAGCATAACCAGAGTTGAGTTTTGTTTCATTCACACATGCTTGACTAATCTTGGGTTTATTGATCTGTCTACATTGCTAAAGCTCAAAATGCTCTGTTCTTCCTTGTGATGTCATGAAGCAATAGTTTTCAAGCATTTCCCGTATTACCACATGACATCACAATGTTGAACGTTTTCAGATTGAGAGCAGAACTCAGCCTAAATATGCAGGTCTGTGGGTTAAACATGTGTGAATGAAAGAAAACACAACTCCAGGTCTGTTTGTGATGAGGAAACAACAGTGTAATATGGGCCCTGTAAACAGCAATAAAAAAAGAAGATTCCTAAACAGTGTATTGTAGGCCTATATATAATTTCATTTGTAACAAGGATATAAAATGCTGGTTGGTGCGTTGCTCTCTGGATAAAAAGCTGCGTCTAGACAGTCTTAATAACACATGGCCAGAGCGGCGCTTTATTCTACAAATATTACTGCCATTACGTTAGCATATTGAACCCGCTAACATTATTAGCTTTCCCTTAATAAAATGTTCGACACACAAAGACGTAAACAAGGTTAGAGCAGGAGCAGCAGGACCAGCGAAGAGGGAGGGGGGCTTGAGTAAGTGGGATGGGTATATGGAGAGGTACATCGCCTGGAGCGTTTTGTATGAACGTGTTTTGTTCTGTGTTTTTCATGATCTTGTAATAGTAATTTATTTTTGTAACATGTCAGCAAGTAGTTAAAGCTTAAAGAGGGGGTTGTTTTATCGGGTTACTCCTAACACATAACATATTTACCCTATTTTTTGAACTAGAAAGCGGACCGGATTATAAGACGGCATATCAGTAATGTTGAATTCTCTCGTCTATTTATAGGGAGGGAGGGAAAAAAACAACAACATGAAATCAAATAACATGAATGAACATCTAAGTCCCCCTCCACACTAGTACGAACACTGCATCCACAACAGAAACTAGTCGTTTTCGTTGTAGATGCAGTGTTCATCCAAATTAATCCGATTCAAAACGGCTCCAGAGATGGAACGATCTGGTGCCACCAGCTCCCACGAATTCATCTGAGTACAGATCTGATCTGGCACCATGAGGACGCCTGAAAACGCTGATACGCTGATGTAGGTCTATGCGCCGCGAAGTAATTCACCGCCAAAATGCCAAGAGGCTAAAATATATGCCGAGTCTGTACCTGTTTTTAAATCACTTCTAAAAACGTACCTTTTTACACTGGCTTTTAATAAGTGACATGTATATTTCTTGTTGAGTATTTTACTGTTTTTCTATGTTTTTTAGTAGCTGTATTTTATCTGTATCATATATTTCTTTTACTGCGATTGTTTGTCTGTCCTGTGTTTGTGTACAGCACTTTGGTGTACTGTAAAGTTTTTAAAGTGCTTTATAAATAAAGTTGGTATGGTATGGTATGTCCATTCATATAAACGGTCTATGCGTATGACCTGCAGCTGTATAATCTCTGAAAAGTGTAACATGAACCATCTACAATGCGATAGAAACACAGAACAGACTCACCATCAGCAGAACACCCCTCTGTTACAGAAAGAACACTCATATTCCACTGAGTCGTGTGCTTTAGTCCGACAGAATCTAAACTGCCTCAGCGCACAATCAGCTCAGTTTATGCAAATTAGTCATGCAGTTTTAAGTTTAGTTTCTGTAAAATGTAAACAAATATGCTCAAAGCTGTGTGGATAGGGAAGACTTGCGGACACAGAAACGACGTGTCTGGACGCAGATCGTTTCCGATACAGTGATTCGTTTGTGTAAACGTAGCCTAATTTAGAGTATGTGCAAACAATACTTTGGTTTCTGGTGCAGACGGGAATGAGTAAACAATCAGTACAGTGGAGGAAGACGTTGGATGGATCATGGGGAAGTGCAGGTTTAATCCACAGTGGCTCTTAGATTCTAGATTTATCACTGGTAGTTGGTTGGTCATTATTAGATTTGGAGTTGGTGTTTTTTGCCCGCATAATGGGTGCGATGTTGGTCTTAATTTTCATTTAAGTGGTCTTATAAAGGTGATTTATAAGTTTCACTTTCGTTTTTGATGTTCTGAGTCTAACCGCCCTTTGCTCTCTGTGCTAAATCACTCCCCCTTCAGTGCAATCACAACACAATCAGCATGGATCCCGGAAACTACTGCAGATTCCGGACGAGCCTCCATAAATATGAGGAAATGAGGAGCGAAAAGGAATCATAAACATCTACAAAAAACATACTAACTTACAAGAAACAAAACTAGGAAAAATACTACTAAAAATAGACCATAAAAAAACAAGGGAAAAACAAAAGGTGTCAAGTTGTTGTGTACAGTTTTGTATCATGTTTTTTTGTATGTTTATGGAGAATTGTCGTGTGAGAGCATGGGTGATGTAGGCTTGTGGGCTGAAAACTGGACAGAATCTTACAGCGAAACCGTAAGGAGAGTTTGAATAGGGCCCGGGAGAAATCTCTAAATTACTGAAACATGCATGGATGACATCTAAAACCTCTTAATGAGGGAAAAACGTTTTGCATAGTATCTCCTCTTCAGCCCTGGTGTTATTCTTTAGGCTGGTTTGAATGCATGCTTGGATGGTTTGGCTGA
Source organism: Boleophthalmus pectinirostris (assembly GCF_026225935.1). Classification (NCBI taxonomy): domain Eukaryota; kingdom Metazoa; phylum Chordata; class Actinopteri; order Gobiiformes; family Gobiidae; genus Boleophthalmus; species Boleophthalmus pectinirostris. Next base: position 10,637,918 of record NW_026571299.1, read on the forward strand.
ACTGCATTAATTATTATTTTATCTATTTATTTATTTGAATATCTATTGAAATATGAAATCATGTTTATGTTTATAGGCTTTATGGGTTTGAAATTTGTGAAAAATCTGAGCATAACATTTTTCAGATGAGTACAGACAGTTTGGTTGTCATAGTAACATTTTTGACATTATTGCCATAAATAAACTAATGTTTTTATAATAACGTTAGACTAATTTGGGCTGCCTACTTTTGTTCTTTAAATGTTTTTGGTAACTTGTCCAATGAACATACCTGCAGTTTTGTTTCATTCACACATATTTGAGTAAACCTGCATTATTAGTCTGTCTACGTCAGCTACCGACTCGAGTGTCCCATTCTCTCCTCCCTCCGAGCGCCCCCTTCTCTTGGACAGCACAAGATTACCTGCTGTGCCCAGGAGAGGACGGGACATTCTTGCCGTCATGTCACGTACTGTGGTGTATTGAGTTAGAAAATCAGCATTCTGTATCATAATAAAATGAAATGGGAATGTAGCGAGACCAAATGTCGGGCCTTGTTTATGTCATTTTACCGATTTTCCTGAAGCAGCACACATTATTGCAGGATGTAATATCAATATAATCCTCACAGAAGTTTACTATGAAATCTTATTTTATTTTTATTTTTTTGTTCCCCATGACCCAAGGCAGGGGAGTCAAACTCAAATTCACAGAGGCCAAAATTAAAAACTGGGACTAAGTCGTGGGCCCAATAAAATATTTTTTGAAAAATTTCATCAATATCTGCATGTTTTCTCTTCTTTTGAGATATGTAATGTTAAAGCTTTCCTTATTAAAATAAATGTTCAATAATAGTTTTGCTTAACCACTGAATCCAGAACAAGTATAATATAAAATAATAACTAAATTTTAAATAAATAATGTCTCTTTAGCCTATCTGTAGCCAGCGGGCAGCTCTAATACATATTTGATATGATCTCGCAGGCCAAATATAATTATATCGCAGCCCAAATATGGCCCCCGGGCCTGAGTTTGGTATGTCTGTCCTAGAGCATTTGTAACTGTTGATTTGGGAAGAAATAATAATTATTTCCATACCTGCTTTGGCATGAACATAATTTGTAAGCAGCGCAACACAAGAAACTTAGAAAGCTACAGAATTTGTTCAAAAATCATTCAGAATCACTTTTAGGAAGGTCTTAACTATGTATTTCATTGAACTATGTAAGATATGAAATATGACTTTCCCACTGATTTCCCCGTCTACATCTCCAAAGCTCAAACTGCTCTGTTCCACCTTGTGATGTCATAAACTGATCATTTTTCAAGTTAACAGGTACCATTTACCTTTTAGTTCAGTAGAGATGGGAAACTCCAGAGCTGAAATTATCCAAATGATTCTGCTGAAGCTGTATGGAGTTTAAAAACACAGTGGAGCACTTCCTGTATTACCACATGACATGGGTGTTTTGCATTTGAGAGAAGAACTCAGCCTTAATTTGCAGGATTTGCATGTTCTACATTTGAATGAAACGAAACCAACTCCGGGTATGTTTCTGATGAGGAAACAACTTTATAACATGGACCAGAAAATAGCAAAACATTTTCCCCTTAAGTAAATCATTCATTCACCCACCGATAAACAGTTTTAAACAAGCTGGATCTTTAGTAGGCCTCGCTGAACGCCTGAATTGTTTTTAGTGAGTTTTATCATTGACAGGTGTGTAAGGAAAAAAAAAAAAAGAACAGATGGTTTTCTTAGTTGATAAATTCCCAAATATTGACAGAAAAAGGAGAGTTTTGCTGGATTAGGAGTACCAGGTGGTGCAGTAAAGGTGGACTGTAGACAGGTGGTGGGCTGAACATCTGAGGTTTATCATCCCAGTGTTAATCTGCTCAAAGACAAAGCGCTTAATGTCATGTACGAAATGTGCTTCTCTCATTTGGAAACCTGCTGCTGTGGCTCCCTTGGGGTTTTGCATCGTCTTCTTAATAGGCGTCTTTAAAGGGCCCATACTACACTATTTCCTGGTTTACAGTATGTTTTAATTACGCCAGGGTATCATTAAGAAGTTGCTGAAATGATACTTAACTCTATACATACGGCCACGATACAATATGCTTTTGGAGACACCGAGTTTTTGATTCAATACGATTTGATACGAAATATTTCACATCGATTCAATACGGTTCAGTGAAAAACAAAGACTAAATCATGGATGTGATACTAAAACTCTAATAATTCCACTAACTTTGTGCAGAGTTCATATGAAAAACCTCAATTTTCCCCCCAAAAAGTGAAAATGTCAACACAATTGTAGCTCTAACACAAATTAATTTACTAAAATACATCTAAAAATACTCTTGACGTTATATCGATACAGCAACTCACGATATCGATATTATATCAGCACATTAAACGATACAGTATATTGATATTTTAATATTTTTGCACACCCCTTGTTATAATGTTGTTTCCTCATCACAAATAGACCTGGTGTTGTGTTTTGTTTCATTCACACGTCTTTAACGCACAAACTCTAACATATTTAGACTGAGTTCTTCTCTTAAACAAAAAGCACGATGTTCCACTTTGTGATGTCATGTGGTAATACAGGAAGTGCTCCACTGTGTTTTTAAACTCCAGACACCTTCACTAGAATCATTTGGACGATTTCACCCCTGGAATTGCCAATTGCTACAGGACAAAATCTAAAAGGACACTGTTAACTTGAAAACTACCGCAAAATATCACAAGGTGGAACAGAGCATTTTAAATCTTGGAGAAGTTGACAAACTAAGGCCCAGTTTACACGTACACGGGTATTTTAAAAAAACTGAGATATTTCCCTTCGTTTGTGCCCATCTTTTACACGCAAAGGCCGAGTCTTTCTAAAATCTCCGACTAGAGTGGAGATTCTGAAAAACTACTGTTTGGCGTTTGTGTGTAAAGTGAGATAAACAGTTTTAGGAGCTGACGTGCCAAAAGTGTGACCACTGTTTCCCTTTTTGTTATGAGGATGATGATGGAGCATTCAGAGCAGCAGCCGCATTTCTTCTGGTGCAAACACTTTTCATGTGTTTACATTTGGACACACACAGCTGATGAATCATATCCATGACCAGAGACCAATGAGGCTCTTACCACTTCTTTAATAGATCTGTGGAGAAGCGAGTACACTTAGTAATGCACGTTTTTCAAAGTATTTTTGAGTAATTACAACTGTTGAGAAATAAATGCTACAGGTTTGAATCTAATCCATGTGCCATCTAGAGGCTTGGTGTAGTTATGACGGCGCTCAGTGGCGTATTTATGTGAGTTGATGTAAACGAAATCGTTTTAAAAATAATGCTACGTGCACGATGTTATTTTGGAAAATGAGGGAGGGAAGTATTCGTTTCTCATCATACCCATAACAAAACACATCTCCAGGTATGTTTTTGAGGAGACAACAACATTAAAACATGAATAAAAGCCCACAGAAGTCAATTTTCCTTTATATAATACCTTTTAAATCATCAAGCCTTGTTTCTTGTATTGTTTTAGATCGATATTACGCTTGAAAACGTACAAAATATGACACGATGGCCTGCAGGTGTTTGATTATTGCAGACAAAATCATAATATGTCTTGTTTAATAGTCACTGATGGAGTGTAAGTGGATTTATGGTTGCAAGGTATTACTGAAAACGCAAAAGGAATGAATGGGGCTTTCTTGGCATTCTCCAGCTTACATTATTGATTTTTTTGTTTTTATAAGCATCCGGCCCTTTACTGTATCTCAGACCTGCCCTATTTCCTTTAACCGATTCCTGTAATGTATCTGTCCAAATAGAAGTAATTAAACCTCGCTATAGATTCTAATGAAATTGTCTAAAACTTACCTGTGTAAAGTTACTGTAACCTGCCGTAAGAGGCTTGCAATACCTGTATAAGAATATGATGCAAGCAGCTGGGGAGTAAAAACGGCATCAAAACATGTCTTTGCGTAATCGTACTAGAATTTAAAGGCGACTTCCATATTAGGATAAGAATTAATTTATGGACAAAATTGCAAAATAAAAACACCTGGATCATGTGGAGCGGGCGAATACGAACATTTTAAGACCAAAAGCAGCAGCAGTTACAAAGAAAAAGGTGACAAAAGGGTTTCTCAATACAAAGTGAATTGGAGCCAGAGTTGATGGAGGTGGAAGTGCTGCCAAGCTCACTTCCTGTTTGGAATGAGGCGATTGGCAGGTTAGGATGTCTATTGATGGGTCAGTGACATTTTGTAGTTTTCAAATACTCAAAAAATGAAATGGTATGCAAAATGTGTAAATTTTCTGGTATATTTAAGTGTATATTTTATCATTTCATATATGCCTCCTGTCATTTGGTGCAACAGACATATTGTTAATATTCAATTACCTTTAAAATAACTTATTAATATTATTTAAAAACACAAACACAAACTGAGATCTACAAATGAACAATAGGCCATTAAATTATTTTTTGTTTTCATTTTTTGCTTAAAGGTTTGAAGACGTTCACAATTTACCCTAATACGGCAGACATGTCAAACTCAGGCCCAGGTGCCAAATTTGTCCCGCAACTTAATTATATTTGGCCCACGAGATCATATCAAATATGTATTAGAGCTGACCCGTCGGCTACAGATAGACTATAGAGACATTATTTATTTAAAATTGTGTTATTATTTTATATTATGCTTGTTCTGAATTCAGTGTTTAATAAGAAGGTTTAACATTACATATTTCAAAAGAAGAGAAAACATGCAGATGTTGTTGAAATTGTTCGTTGTTAGTTTGGCCCACGACCAGTGTTGGGGAGTAACAGATTACATGTACCGCCGTTACGTAATCAGAGTACAAATTATGAGTAACTGTATTCCGTTACAGTTACTGTTTCAATGAGTGGTAATTGGATTACAGTTACTTTGCTGAAATAAGTGGATTACAAGGCGGTATTTTCCTGTTTTCACATTTTGTGCTACATCCCATTTATTTATTTTTTTATTTCGGTAATTTCACTCATTGCCAGAAACCCAAACAGAACGCGTGCAATAAGAGCGATGTAAACGTCATGTTAAAGTTGGCGGTGTCAGTCACACAGTGGAAGCAGCAGTGCATTGGTAAAAACGCATTTGTGTCTTGGAAATTCTTCTCCCGATGTGAGATATATAAATAAAAAACACAAATATAAAATCGCCTACAACTTAAATGTGAAACTGGAGCTACTGGCACTGGTGAAAACAACCTGCATAGACTCATAATATCTGCACTACTGTCATATACACAAACATACACAAACACACACACACAAACACACACCTTCATCATCGTCATCAACCTGAGAACCCGCGGACCACGTCTCCTTCCGTAGTTACAGCGCGGACACCGCGTGTGGACCGTGTTTTCTCGCGTTTCCTCCTGTGCGCCTCTAAACCAGAACTAACACCAGGACTAAACCAGGACTAATCCAGGACTAAACCAGGACTAAAGACCTGGTCTAGACCAGGTCTAAAATCAGGAGTAAACCAGGTCTAAAAATCAGGACTAAACCAGGACTAAACCAGGACTAAACCAGGTCTAAACAACATGACACCTAACAGTAGGTTGACATAATTAAAGGTGATGTCATATAAAAAAATTATTTCTCTATCAATAATATTTTTTAATATGGTGAAGGAAAAGCTGATCTTGTTACTGTTTTTTAACAGACAAAACCTCTTATATTAAGATATCGTGGTCTTTGTTTCTCTACAGCAAACAGTTGCTTATTCATGGAGACTTGGGCTCAGACAATTTGAAGACAACAAACAAGATTTTTCAGGATGTGGTTGCTACATTCATGTCGTTTAAAAAAAACATGACAATATCAAGTAATCCAAAGTAATAAGATTACGTTACTCACTTTAAGTAATTTAATGGATTACGTTACAAACTACATTTTGGGGTGTGTAATCTGTAATCTGTAGGGGATTACATTTTAAAAGTAACCTTCCCAACACTGCCCACGACTTAGTCTCAGTTTTTAATTTTGGTCCTCTGTGAATTTGAGCTTGACCCTGTAAATACGGCATTAACTCTCAACTCTGGTGCCAATTATTATTATTTTTTTCATAAAAAGAGTAAAACACCTCACAATTGGATAAAACTTAACCATGTTATCACTTTCCCTCTTTACATGTAAGCGCTTATGTAAAAATATACATATTTTTATGTCAAACCAAACTTTTTCTGACACATTTCACTGTAACAGCAGCAGTCTATGACAAGAACAGAATATTTTAAATTGGGACTAAACACCTTTAACTCTACCCACAACCTTATTTCAGATAGAGCTGCTACACTGGGCAGCGCCTGGAGGACTAAAGGAGAGAGTGAAAGTGAAGGAAAGTGAAGGAGCAGTGTGATTGGTCAAACAGATATCCACACTTTTAACTCCGCCCCTGCAGTCAGGAGTTTGTAATCAGAAATGTGATGTCATGTAGTACTTGAAACTGAAGTGGCCACTGGACCCAGGACAGACTGAGCTTTGTAAGTTTTTGACCCGAAAAGCTGCAAATTTACCTAGTTTACTTTAAAATTACCAAAAAATCGTAAAACAAAACAACAACCTAGGAATAGTTGACAAATTTTAACAGAAAAAAAAAAAAACAAAAAACTTAAAATTCAGTGTACACAGTTCTGAAGTGGAAACAGGTTTATTTCATGTTTAGTTCCACTTGTAATAAAAAGAAACTGAGGCCCCTTTGTTACTCAGGCTCTTTTGTCTGTATGTGTGGAATGGAGTTTGTCTTGTTTAAATGCTTAAATGTTGCAACGTCTTCAAATCTTTTTCAAACAGCTTTCTATCTACACCTATAATTTTAAACTGATGTCCTGTGCTATACTGGGAAGAGTTTATGAATAATTCAGTCTCAAAATGTGAATTGTTTTATGGATCACATGGCCTACAGTAGCCAAACATGTGACACAGCAGATTTCTGTGGCTGATAGTGAATAGAAAACACTATCACGAGAAAATTGAGTTAGTCATGAGAATTAAGCTGTGAGATATTATTACTCTATTTAAAGCCACAGTATGTCCTTTTCTGTTACTCAAAAAATTACGAGAAATATTGCACTGAAAAACATGCATCCTAACTGTGAGCGGGCTCGCATCTCCACAAATCTGAATCCTATTTGAGGCCTTCTCCTGGTTGTTTCTATGGAAATGTTGTTCCTTTGGCTATAACTTATTTTTTGGATTATAAATTGCTCCGCTGTATAAGTCACACCAGTCAAAAAAAGCATAATGAATAAGAAAAAAAAACTTCTCTGTCGCACTTTTTAGGGGAAATTTATTTTATAAAAATCAGAGACCAGGAACTGACATTTCATCAAAGGCAATTTATAACAATAGAACAGAGAACAACAGGCTGAATAGGCATCTGGTACGTTAACCAATAAAGAAGAGTTATTCAGAAAACTATAGCATAAACAACATAACATAACAAGTTTACTAAACTCTCGAACTCACTCCAAATCACTAAATCCACTGAATTCTTCATCCTCTGAGCAACTCCTCGACCTCTGGAGGTAAACGGACGCTGCTTCCTCTTCTGCATAGCTGTTTTCAGACTTAGCATCAGTTCTAGTTAGAATTATTCTAGCCTTTCTGAATCCCGACAGGATGGTTTTGGTTGTCACTGGAGTTCAGGCTTCGTTGATCCATCCAGTGACTTCCAGGAAAGTTGCATGGTGCATCCTCCCGGTTACTATGAAGCTGTGTTCTCCATTCTTGCTTTCCTTTCTGCTGCTCGATTACCGTTTTCAGCTGCATATTTCACTACTTGCAGCAGAACAACAGCTGTTTCTGCAAGAGACATGCGCAATAAAGAGCGAAGTGACAGTGGTACAGGAGTAATAGAAGTAGCAGATACTAGCTCACAAGCCTAGAGCGGCTGTCAGTGTGTGAAAATTTTAATATATAAGTTGCACTGGAGTATAAGTTGCAGGACCACCCAAACCATGAAAAAAGTGCGACTTATAGTCAGCAAAATATGGTAATCTTCCACTGCATGGCACTTTCTATTTCCATGGAATCGTGCAGGTGACATGCTGCCTCCAGAAAGTTACATACTGCAGCTTTAAAGCAGCACCACCTGTGTGAATCCATGGAGTCTGTGAGTTTTATGACATTGACTGTTCCCCTTTATTTAGACTAGGGCTGCTTGATTATAATCATTATCACGATTATTTTGGTCAATATTGAAATCACGATTATTCAGATGATTATTTTTTAGTTACATGATGCATTTATTCAGTATTTCTTGCAAAAAAAAAAACACACTTTGTTAAAAACATTTCAAAAGGAGCGCTTCCTAGACCTCCAGAGGATAATTCACAGTAGACAGAACAGTGTTGCAAAATAGTTTTATTTCTATTGCATTATAAGACTAACATTAGCAGTAAAATACAATGCAACGTCACTATTTCAAATACATGATTCCTACAGTCCAAACTAAAATTTAAAATGAATATGTTTCTGTAAGTGTGGAAAAAGCTTTCACTGTTTTAACTCAATTTTTTTGCATTCTTTGGCTAACATTTACTTATTAGTGGTTGCTGTTGCATCATGGGCTTCTGTGACCAGGTTATAACGTCTCCTCAGTCTCCTCGCCTAAAAGCCGGGCCCAAGAAGAAGCTTGCACTAAATCATGTCTGAGCTTCTGTTCGTCGACTGTATAAATAGACTGTATAGTGGACTAAATGAGAGTGACATCACCCATAGTGTTCGGCTCCAACCAAATGAACCCAATCAAGGCTCGCAGTTATAGCGGCTAATTTAGAGCCAAGATCCATATTTGGAATTCCATCTGCACGTATCATGGCAACAGAAGAGCCAATCCGGTGTTCTGTCGAAATGAGCTCCCAGCAGCCTAAATTGACAGTGATATCTATTGATTCACGCTGCCCTGTTGAAATAAGCGACCTTCGTTTTTCCGTTTACAATTGTATAGATCCAGTAAACCCTAACCCTGACCTCCCCAGTTTGACAACATATTTCTTTGGATTGGAGACAGCGGGTTTGATGCTGTTTGCACACAGTGTTCACACTTTATACCTTAATTATGTACAATTTCAACTCATTTATTTTAATTATTTTATTTTATTTATTTATTTGATTGGGACAGAGCATGTTAATGGACAAACATGACACAACATGATTGTAAACACACCGGATTGTAGCCTATATGCTTAGGTTGTTCATTTCGACAGTCGTATTCTGCTCAAATAGGGCTCCGACTAAAGGTAGCACATATCGACAGGCCAGTTTAGCCGTCGACTAATGCTCCCACTGTAGAATCACCATTATTCACTCATTTATATGAATTTGGGTAGAGGAGCGCATTTCCTTAGGCGTAGTCTGAGTCTGATAGCAGCAGTAACTAAAGCTTTTTTGTGAAATCAGATTTTTTTGAGAGGTCGTTCACATTTCCATTTAAATGTGACTTGTATGTGAACTTTAAACGACCCAGAAGTGTCCCACATGCGCAGTGGAGGACACGTCAACATCACACACAGCGAGCGTGCTCCGTGTTTACGGAAGTCGCCTAGATGCTGGGCTTGTTTCCCAAAACACGGTCCAGTTCTTTGTAAAATGGACAGGTTACACGTCCACGGCCGCTTCGTTTGTTTGAGTCTTTAGCCTCCTTGTATTTGGCTCACAGACTCTTTATTTTTTGTTGAAATTGGAGCCAGGACCACCTGTAGCCGCGCTCGGCCATTTCTTTGTCAATCATTTCAAAAAACGGCCGGTTCCAATTTGGCCTGAATACAGCGAACCCCCCAAATGTTAATAAACTCTCTAATCTTGCTTTCTCTCCAATGACTAGACTCCGAGCCTGACATGTAGGTGGGATGAATGCGACCTGGCCGTTCAGACTGAAGTCACATGTCAAACTATCAGAGAGCGCAGACCTCAAAAGATCAGGGATCAGGGATCATATGTATTGTCTTTTTTTTTTGAGGAGCAAAATTTTTGGCATATCCAAAGTGACCTGGGTCGCATTTGAAAAGAAATCATATCTGTCTCATTCAGATTGTCATTAAAAGATCAGATACAGGTGAAAAAATCGGATTTGGGTCACTTCAGGCTGCAGTCTGAACGTAGCCAGAGAGACGCACCATCATTTTTTTCAGTAGAAAGTGAATCGGATCCAGAGTCGATGGAGCCGAATCGCACCCTTGCTCACTTCTTATTTGGAATATAGAGGCTAGCAGATAAACTATGTCTATTTATATTTCCAGTCTATGGTTCTGTTGCATTCTCTTTTAGGTTGAAAGCAGGAGGGTCAGATAACCTCACAGATTTCAAACCACCGATTTTGTTAATTCTGTCTTTTAACATATATATTTTTTACTCAAAGTCACTGTTCCAACTTGTGCTAATACTAATACTAACTAACACTGTCCCCCTCTTGTGTGATTGCAGATGCAGTGAAGGGCTAGAAGATGAAAATACACAAGAAGGACAAGCAGCAGGTTTGTTGTGACACTGTCTCCTGTCTGTCTGTCTGGAGGCTACACTTATTATTTAGCGACAACACACGACTACAGCAGCTGTCTCCGTCAACATCTGTGTGTCTGCGGGCGAGATGTTCAGGGACACCGGCGAAACATGGCGTTGTTACTGCGTACTGCTCGACTGAGAGTGTGTTTAGACTTGGACAAACTTTATTGATCCACAAGGAAAAGTATTTGGACGAAGTAGCTCAAACATCACAATGAATGTAATAACGAAGAGTAGCAAAAATAACTGATACATAAGGGTGAGTTGTTGTACGGTTGTAGGGAGTATTATCTGTTACATAAGGGTGAGTTTTTGTACAGTTGTAGGGAGTATTATCTGTTACATAAGGGTGAGTTTTTGTACTGTTGTAGGGAGTATTATCTGTTACATAAGGGTGAGTTGTAGGGAGTATTATCTGTTACATAAGGGTGAGTTTTTGTACAGTTGTAGGGAGTATTATCTGTTACATAAGGGTGAGTTTTTGTACAGTTGTAGGGAGTATTATCTGTTACATAAGGTGAGTTTTTGTACAGTTGTAGGGAGTATTATCTGTTACATAAGGGTGAGTTGTTGTACTGTTGTAGGGAGTATTATCTGTTACATAAGGGTGAGTTGTAGGGAGTATTATCTGTTACATAAGGGTGAGTTTTTGTACAGTTGTAGGGAGTATTATCTGTTACATAAGGTGAGTTTTTGTACAGTTGTAGGGAGTATTATCTGTTACATAAGGGTGAGTTGTTTGTAGGAGTATTATCTGTTACATAAGTTGTACAGTTGTAGGGAGTATTATCTGTTACATAGGGGTGAGTTACAGTTGTAGAGAGCATTATCTGTTAGGGTGAGTTGTAGGGAGTATTATCTGTTACATAAGGGTGAGTTGTAGGGAGTATTATCTGTTACATAAGGGTGAGTTTGTAGGGAGTATTATCTGTTACATAAGGGTGAGTTGTAGGGAGTATTATCTGTTACATAAGGGTAAGTTGTAGGGAGTATTATCTGTTACATAAGGGTGAGTTGTAGGGAGTATTATCTGTTACATAAGGGTAGTTGGGAGTATTATCTGTTACATAAGGGTAAGTAGTTGTAGGGAGTTGTAGGAGTATTATCTGTTACATAAAGGTGAGTTGTAGGGAGTATTATCTGTTACATAAGGCTGAGTTGTAGTTGTAGGGAGTATTATCTGTTACATAAAGGTGAGTTGTTGTACAGTTGTAGGGAGTATTATCTGTTACATAAGGCTGAGTTGTTGCACAGTTGTAGGGAGTATTATCTGTTACATAAGGGTGAGTTGTTGTACTGTAGTTATCTGTTATATAAGGGTGAGTGTAGGAGTATTATCTGTTACTAAAGGGAGTGAGTTTCTTTACATAAGTAGTTGTAGGGGTATTATCTGTTACATAAGGGTGAGTTGTAGGGAGTATTATCTGTTACATAAGGGTGAGTTGTAGGGAGTATTATTTGTTACATAAGGGTGAGTTGTAGGGAGTATTATCTGTTACATAAAGGTGAGTTGTAGGGAGTATTATCTGTTACATAAGGGTGAGTTGTTGTACTGTTGTAGGGAGCATTATCTGTTACATAAGGGTGAGTTGTAGGGAGTATTATCTGTTACATAAGGGTGAGTTGTAGGGAGTATTATCTGTTACATAAGGGTGAGTTGTAGGGAGTATTATCTGTTACATAAGGGTGAGTTGTAGGGAGTATTATCTGTTACATAAAGGTGAGTTGTAGGGAGTATTATCTGTTACATAAGGCTGAGTTGTTGCACAGTTGTAGGGAGTATTATCGGTTATGCCTTTTAAAAAACAATATTCAATGTGCAAAGCGTTTTATTGTCTGATAATCAAGAAGTGCTCTGTTTGCATGCTAGTTGTTATTGTTAGCTGTACCGTAATGGCATGGGACCACTGCAAATGAGATAAACAGAACTAGATCAGTTTAAACGGTTGTTTAAATTGATCTAGTTCTGTTTTTCACATTTTAAAACAGTAAAAATCTGGTTCAGTGCCGTTTTTATTCAGTGTTTTTATTGACTTTTCAAAGGAGAAGTGACAGTTCACAAGTTAAATGCAAAATAATAATAATAAAAAAAGAAATGACAAGCATGACTCAGTTGAGAAGCCAAAGAAAGAAAGGTGTCACTACCAGTTCTCTTTTGGTTTAAGTATGAACGAAATCTGTCCACAATTACCGGCTTTCCTCCTATTTTCAACGCCGTTTAAGTAGAGTAGAGTATTTTAACACCCTTTCTACTTTCATTCTACATTCAAGTAACACCACGGAAATAGAAACCATACATTTTCCTGATTTGCGATAGATCTCTTGAATCCCATAGTGCCGTGGGGCTCAGCGTGGACTTACAGGGACAATGATGAGCGAGGCTGTAGCTCTCGGATCACTGGGGACTGGGTATTGAGTGTATAATGTGTTTTACTTGTAAGTGACTGGTGGACACCCGCGGGAGACAGTCGGCTGGAGGATGGGTGCATTGATTAAAATAAAGCCGTTCAAATGTGGTGCCGCAGTTAGTCTTTAGGTTCCCATCATCAACTGTGTATGTAGTCGTAGGAATAGTAGGAAGTTCTCATGGGGCTGGCTCCTACTGACTTACTGTATTTTTTGTACTATAATTCGCTCCAGAGTGTAAGTGGCACCAACTGAAAAAAATAATAAATAATAAATGTATTTTATAAAATCAGAGACCAGGAGCCAACATTTCATCTTGAAAGGCAAGTTAATAAAAATAGAACAGAGAACAGGCTGTTAATGTCACATATGAACAGTTCTTCAGATAAATATAGCATAAACAACAGAACAGAACAAGTTTACCAAACTCTCCATCTCACTCCAAATCACTAAATCCATTGAATTCTTCGTCCTCGGTGTCACTTCTGAGCAACTCCGCCACCTGCAAAGGTAAAAAGACCATTGCTTCCTCTTCTGTGTAGCTGTCATCAGACTCAGCATCATTTCCAGTTAGAATTATTCCGGCCTTTCTGAATTCCGACAGGATGATTTCGGTGTCACTGAAGTCCAGGCTTTGTCGATTCATCCAGTGACTTCCAGGAAAGTTGCATAGTGCGTCCTCCTAATTGTCACAAGTTTCTCACCACTCCAAACTGTATTTCTTGCTACTCGATTACTGTTTTCCGCTGAATATTTTGCTACTTGCAGCTTGTAATCTGCAAAATGATTTTCTTTTTGGGGGCATTTGTGTTCAGTCTTCTCAGTTGTCTTTATAAGTTTGTTTAAGTTTTAAATTTTCAGTGGTAACGAAATAATGGTGCAATTGACTGACATGATACAGACAGGACAGAGGCTCTTTCTGCAGGAGACATGTGCAATAGAGCAAAGTGACAGTGGTACAGGAGTAATAGGTGCAGCAGACACCCAAGCTTAGAGCCTCTCGTGGCTGTCAGTGTGAAAATTATAATATATAAGTCGAACCAGAGTATAAGTTGCAGGACCACACAAACCATGAAAAAAAGTGTGATTTACAATAAAAAATAAAAAATACAGTACATCGGATTATTGCCAAGCCTCTCTCTGTAACTGCTGCAGTGAGCTTGGTCATTTTGGTCTTAAACTGTTCGGATTAACCCACTTTACATGATCCTGGGTTTTTCATTTTGCTATTTTGTACGTGAATACATTTCTAATATGCAACTGGCTTCAAATTCACCTATATCGCCCTTATAACTGCTGTCCCCTCTGAGCTTGACTGGAGCTGTACACTATGGGTGACGTTAGGTTCGTCGATAGAAATTTGGGGGCCTGGGGCAAGAAGCCTCACGTGGGCCCCTCTCTAATGTGAACTGAATAATGAATTGGAAGGACCTGGGACAACAGATCCCTTTGTTGACAACAGACTGCCTTAGTCCACTTCTTTATACAGTCTCTGAAAAATATGGAGTTTTCAAGGCTGCACAGTGTTACATTTTGTAATGATTTTTTAAATTATTTATTATTTTTTGGAGTCCATTTTTAATCAGAATGGGCCAAAACTTAACCAACAGAAAACTAACTGAGCGATCAGTAAATTGTATTATTACATTATTACTTTATTTTTAACTCTGCAAGGAAAAAAAAAACACACACACTTCTGAAACCAAACTTTTTTTTTATTTTTTATGTAAGCTACGAAATAAAGCAGTTAAAATACAATAAAAATAAAATGACATAGAATTAAGGGGTCAGTCCACCTCAGTTCACTACACTACTGCTTTGTCAAATTTTGATGGTATATAGGTAAATCATAGCCAGAAAAGCCGAAATTTTAAATTTTAGTTTGATTGGACCAACGGTTCCTGAGATATCGCAATCTCATTTTTTTCACTTTTTTGAGTGGTCGCCAAATTTCAAATTGCATTTACTCATCAACTACTAGTCCGATATCAAACACCAAGGTATTTCTGGAAAGGGGAAATCATAAGGAATCCAAATCTGGCATTTATTTTTGCATTTGTGTACTTTAGAGATGAATTATTTGGCCTTGAAGCTGACAATAAGGGACATGCCCAATCTCAATGACACCAATAGAAAAAAATTATCCCTATATGTCTACTACAACATATAAACAATCTGGAGGGATTTTTTTTTGTATTTTCACACAAATTTACCTAGAAGTTGACTTACCCCCATCTTAAGACATGCCAAATATTGTTTTGGATTCCTTATGATTTCCCCTTTCCAGAAATACCTTGATTTTTTTAATATCGGATCAGTAGTTGATGAGTAAATGCAATTTGAAATTCGGCGACTATGCAAAAAAGTTAAAAAATTAAATGCCGATATCTCAGCAACCATTACTCCGATCATGCTAAAATTTGAGACACACCTACAACAATTTTCTTTGAAACTGGACAATGTGAGGATTCAAATTGCATTTTTTTGGGGGGTGAATTGAGGTGGAATGACCCGCAGTGTAGATACAGTCATTCATATTGTCTCCTCATTTACTATTTATAATATTGCCCATAAACTCACACTAAAAATACCAATATAAAAGGCAAGCATCCATTTGAAATATAGGCATGGATTGAAGACCATTTGTCCTACATCAAGCTTTATAAAACAGAAAGATTAATTAATTTATTTAAATGACGTGTTTAAGTGTCCTTTCAAACCTTTTACCTCTTTTCGTAAATGTCCGTCTGATTTGTACCATAATTAATTGCGCTTGTTTACACATTTCCAAACGAATCGCTGTGTATTTAATAAACAGCAGCAACAGATGAAGATTTAATTCCATCCATATTAATTTCATGCTTCAGAGTCTGTATGTTAATAGATTGTTGATCCTATTAACAGGAATTGTAATTAACCATGTGCTGTTTGCTGATGGCCTTTTGCTGGCTTTGGAAAAACTATTTACTGTCGAGAAGCCTATTGTCACATTAAAATAATATTATCAGTGGGGCCCTACCGATGTTTTTGTGGCCAATATGATACCGATAAAATGGGAGTTGGAGGTGCCGATAGCCGATATAAAAGCAAATATATTTAGTGATGTAAAAATTCACTATAAATCTTCAGTTGATTATAAAACTTAGATCTGGCTCTACTGGATTTTATATTGGGGTTTTTTAGGCGACGTTGGTTGTTATTCTGCCTCTTTACAGTCATATTTAAAGACAGTAGATCGGCCTAATGGTATTTTTGCATGACATTCTAGCCAGTAAACAAAGTAATTAAACTACCGCTATTAGTCTTTAGCTGTAAATGCGTGCGTGATGTGGTAATTAATTATACGTGTAAATGCCGATCATTCACACCTCTATTCACAGCTCATTTACATATCAGTGCAGGTCCAGTAACGTGTGTACAGCCACTATAGTCACTTTACAATAGGCCAGTGGAAGAGAAAACAGGCTGTTCATGTTTGGGAGCTACAGGAGCTAAGAGCTAAACAATGAGAAAGAAACAAAAGTAGCTCCAAAACTGACACATTTGCAACACTCACCACTCAAACAGGCTCCTCTGAGATCACAATTCTTCACAAATAAGTGTCCTTTCAATCCTGATTCAAAACGATTGTCCGTAAAAAGAATATAATCCAGCGTGTTGACAGCAGCTGCGTGTGTAAACAAGCACATGTGAGTCACATGGGGGCGCGTTCAGAGGCAGTACGGCGTCACAGACACAGACAAATTACTCCGCAGATAAATATTGATGCAGCCACATATTAGGACATTTATCGGTCTGTAAATTAAATTAAATGGACATAATATAGAGAGTCTATGCTTTGTAATATGCCCACTTGCACTATCAGCCACATTGGCAACATTTAGGCTGATAGCTGATATGTCTCCAAGTGCCCATATCGGTCCTAAACCAGGACTTATGTCTGGAAAAAAATGCTTGTATCAACCACATGGGTTCTGTTCCCTGGCAAGTCAGTCCCTCGCTTTCTGTCTGAATGCAGGAGAGTTTGGGACTGCACTATGGGACATCACGCGACCATCCAGTTGATCTTATCACAGTCAGTAAATTGTAGCACGTTTCTCCCCATAACAACTATAAGATTATAAAACATGTTATGTATATACTTTTGATTCAGTTACAGTTCTTTTATTTTTTAAGAACTGCCTTGCAACATTTTTGAACATTTGTGTATAACCTGGAGTCTACAGTTTTTTAAAGACTGAAATATCTGACCTGTAATCAAGAACACTCAAAAACAGTGTAACTAATAACCAAGAACTTTGACCCAAGCTGCATCTATTAGCTTTTCCTGAAAATGTTAATGCTTATAGTAGTATTTAGTGTGTCAGTGATTGTATATTTACAGAATTCTAGTGTTTTCTGGGCTTGAAAATGGTATGACATGTCCATATTAGTGGAACGGAGGTTGGTAAAATGTTTCTGAAAGGGGCTAGTTAGGCTAAATATACAAAATCTAAACAAATATCAAAACATTGCTGAAAATCATGTGCAGTTTTGGCTGATGTCTCGCAAGACTTAATCTGCAAACAGATAAATCGGTCAGATCCTACTATAACTATTTTGTCAAGCGCACTATAATGTCCTAAAGCTGTGATGATGGTATTTCTCTGGGGATGTGGAGTTTATTGTATCTTGAGTTGAAGTGGCAGTGATTATCCTCTCCATCTGAACACAGAGGAGATAAGGGCGTGTGTGCTGTTTAGTCTGAGTTTGTGTGTGTGTGTGTGATCTGTTTAGAGAAGAGCCGTGGGACTGACAACAAGCATACTCATATTAACATGCTTTACAGGAAGCACTGCAGTGGCACCACAGGACTCTTTGGATCATATAGGGGAGCAAAAGATGGCTCTGTGTTATTATAGATTTTTGTCTTGTTTCTTTTAATGGAAGAGGACACGTGCTACTGTGATTTTACACAGCTTTTAACTGGGTACATTTTTAAAATATCATCTTAATATTGTTATTGAGAAGACAAAAAAAATGTGCCGCACTGGCTTCTGACACGCCCTGTCTGACGTGAAGAAATTTGTCGAAATATTGTGGGTTGACGGGGTCCCATGTGTTACAGGTTGACCCGTGGGTCTCACTAACATTGTCTGTCATGGTGCATTATCACCGTCTTTAAAACTAAACTAGTCAAACTGTGTTGGATTAAAAACTTAACAGAGACTAAATTAAGCCCATCCACCTTCATCAGACTCTGCTTTCTTAATGAGGAAAGTATTTACAATTTGCCAGTGTGTCAACCTTTTCTATTCATGAGTCATTTCTCCTCTTTTCTTTCTCTAATGTATTTATTTTGTCAGCCCCATGAGTCAGCAGGCTGTGGGTAAAATGAGGTCTGATGGTGTGAAGAGAGAAAGTGGTAGATCTGGGTGGGACGTGTCTTTGATCAGCTTTCCTCATCTTCACTGCACTTTCACTCGGGTTATGGAAGATCATTTGTTTCATCAGATTTGGATTTATTTTTTTTTTACTCTGAAAAACATTTTCAGTGTGTTTAAAAATCCAAAATCCAAAAATCGCTTTTTAAATATTCAGCACAAATATTTTCAAGATCAAATTCCACAGTCAAAATCTGCAGCAAAGAATCCAAGGCACGATAAGCATTAATAATCATTATAAAAGATCGTTGGGGAACTGAGGAGGACAGAAGCTGTTTCCTATTGGCCTTTCTCATCTGTAATTAAGGAATTAAAGAAGTGCAGATTTGATCAACCTTATTCTGACAAATCACACTGGTTATCTACAACAGGTTCTCTTACACTTCTATGGGCTATTAATAGAGAACACATAATATATTTAGATCACCACATGACCTTTGTTTTTGGTGAATATAGTATTTCTAAAACAATAAAAGTGTTAACATGTGTAATACATTTCTCTTTCATTTTTGACGCTCTGCCTCCTCCCTTCCTTTGCTTTCTGCTGTAAGTCACTCCCCCTTCAGAGCATTATCACGTTACAACCGGTTTACATTTACTCCTAAACTTCTACACATCGCATCAGGTTTGTGAAGTTGTAGTTTATTGTTTTGTTTCATGCTTTTGTATATTTATGGAAAATTGTTGTGCAGGAGCCAGGGAAGCGAGCATTGGACACACATTGAAGGAGCTAACCATAGAAATGATTTGAATAGGGCCTGGGAGAGATCGCTAGATTACTGAAACATGCATGAATGACATCTAAAACCTCTTTTTTGTTTTTCATGAAGGAACAACATTAAAACTTGGTAGAAAGTTTGAAAAAGTTGATTTAAGCAATAATTCTGGTCAGAAGTACCTAGCTGGATAATCCAACTTCTGGGCATGTTTAAGGTTAATTTGCATACAACCATTGCAGATATTTTTATTATTTTTGAATTTCTTGAATCTCCCACCAGCTGCATCTCCCCTTTACTTGAACTATCTGTAACTTTTTGCTTTTCTGTCAAAGCCCTTCTAGCGACGGACATTGCAAATTAGCCTTGGCCATACTAGTAAATGTTGTAGTATGTTACAAGTCTAAGGTACATACTTGTCCCTGTCAAGTAAATAAATAAATAAAAATGTATAAAACTGAAGTGGTAAATCTCAAAGGTTATATTTCAGTAGGTTTGAGCTGACACTGCAACTGAAACATCTCAACAATGGATTGAACAAAAGACACAGCTATTGAAGATTGAATCTGCTGATCATTGATTTTATTTGCGTACTTGTATGTAGCCCTGTCACAATATATTTAAGATGGAACAATTACCATATTTTTCAGACTATAAGGCGCACTTAAAATCCTTTAATATTCTCAAAAATCGACAGCGTGCTTTATACTCTGGTGCACCTCAAACTGATTTTATGTGGTACACGTTGCTCGAAGCCGCACCGCTAGATGAATTGTTAGAGCATAACCTGCTACCGTAGTCAGGAGCCTAGTCTTTGAAAAGTTTAACATGAACTACTGAGTTGTGTCCTTTAGTCCAACAGAAACTGACCACATCAGCGCTTATAGTTTATGCAAATTAGCCGTGTAGTTTTAAGTTTTGTTCTGTAAAATGTAAACAAATGTGCACAAAGCTGCATTAAACACAATATTACTCAGTGCATAATTGAGTTCTCCTTGTAGGAAATAACATAACAAACCTAAATGATCCATCCACATTCACATTCATAATACACATTCAGCAAGACAGGGAGGCAACGCCGGGTGAGTTTCGCCACGATCTGCCAATGGATCGTGGATGCCGGGGTAATTGATCAGTCTCAAGGGTTGCCCATTTGTTTCACTTAATGCGCCTTATAATCCAGTGCACCTTATAGTCTGAAAAATATGGTACTTTTGGGGGTCAGTATTTATTGTGGGGACTTTTTCTTTGCATTCGACATTCGAGATAATGAGATTTGAATTGTGAACTTCTGTGGCTCTTTATAGACACAACCAACCACTAAAGAGTTGCATTCTGTTATTCATTTATTGCGGTTCATATTTTGTAACAATATTGTACGTTTTCAAGGATAATTTTGCTTTAAGGTTTGGTTTCCATATTATCGTTTTTCATCTATGTTTACTTCAGCTAAATATCTCACTTCAAAATTTGTTATCGTTACCTAAATCTGAAACCCTCGATAATTAATGGACTGTACAAAAGATCCAGCTCTAGAACATTGATCTGTTTGGATTTATGATTGATTTTAATTGTCATTTGTGCACTTGTGTAGCATATAGGCCCATTTCCTTCTCTCGGTGCTGCAGCTGTGAATAGCAAAGGCATCGATGAGACTGCAGAGGTCTATATACAGAATGTGACCGAGATAGAGCCAGGGCCTGTGAGATATTGATTCATGCACAGAGCCATATAGGAGCCAGGCAGATGAACACTTCTCGCCCCTGTGCTCTGCCAGATCGGCTTCACCAGAGGGGGTTCAGACACAGCACATTCAACTTTGTATCTCTGTGCTGCCGTCGTGATAAAAACGTGAAAATACTCAATAATATTTCTAATACTGCAGTAACGAATGAGATGTTTGCAGTTCTGAAGGACCAAAGAAGAGAAGATTTATCACGTTCAGTTTTGTTTTTGATGCCCTGAGTCCCGCCTCTCTTTGTTCTCCACGCTAAGTCCCTCCCCCTTCAGGGCTCTGTCACTGCACCAGGTTTGTGAAGTTCTAGTGTGTTGTTTTGCATCATGATTTTGTATATTTATGAAAAACTGCGCAGGAGCATGGGTAGCGTTGTCTTATGGGTAGAGCATTGGACAGGATTGTACAGCTAATCGTAAGAAGGGCTTGAATAGGGCCCAGGAGAGATTGCTAATTTAGTCAGACATGCATGGATGACATATAAAACCACTTGAGGCATGATTTTGATGAGGGAACATTATAACATGGTAGATAGCTCCAAAAAAGATTATTTTGCATCTTTAACAAAGACTAAATCAATGCTGAAACAATGTGAATTACTAAATAAGGAAAATCCAAGCTATACATTTGAATAGGCTTGCTTTGCTGTAGTAGTACCGTATTTTTCAGACTACAAATCGCTCCGGAGTATTAAATTGCACCAGCCATAAATGTGTAATGAAGAAGAAAAAAACATATAAGTTGTGTCAGACTATAAGTTGCACTTTTTTGGGAAATTTATTTTATAAAGTCAGAGATCCATTGAATTCTTCATCCTCTGTGTCTCTTCTGAGCATCTCTGTGACCTCCGGAGGTAAACAGAGCGCCGCTTCCTCTTCTGTGTAGCTGTCGTCAGACTCAGCATCAGTTCCAGTTAGAATTATTCCGGCCTTTCTGAATCCCAGCAGGATGGTTTCGGTGTCACTTAAGTCCAGTCTTTGTTGATTCATCGAATGACTTCCAGGAAAGTTGCATGGTGCACCCTCCCGGTTGTCACAAGTTTCTCACTCACTCTAAACTTTCTTTCTGCTGCTCGATGACCGTTTTCAGATGCATATTTCACTACTTGCGGCTTGTAATCTGCAAAATATCATTTTCTTTTTGGGGTGCATATGTGTTCAATCTCCTCAGTTGTCTTTATAAGTTTGTTTAAATGTTCAATTTTCAGTGGAACAGAAGTAATGGTGCGATCAACTGACATGATACAGACAGGACTGTGGCTCTTTCTGCAGGAGACATGCGCAGTAGAGCCACGTGACAGTGATACAGGAGTAATATGAGCAGCAGGTACTGACACACAAGCCTAGAGCGCCCTCTCACGACTGTTAGTGTGAAAATTTGAATATATAAGTCGCAGGAAACACCCAAACCATGAAAAAAAATCCAGAAAATACGGTTATCTCTCTAAATTAATTTGTCTATAGCTGTAGCGTATATACAAAGGAATAGCATTATCACATTGGACTTTGACATGAAGCTCGCCCGTGTGTCGTGGTGCAGTTGCAGTGGAGATTGATGGTGTCATTAGCGCTCCGTAGATAGCTTAACCACTAATTTTAGATTCTGGGTTCTACTTGTAGCTTTCTGCCGCGCTTTTATCGGGAAGACAGGGAAGGTTTGGGTAAGTTTCTATATTGATAATTTTTTCTTATATCTTGGAATATTCATGTTTTTAAAGGTCCTATATTATGCAAAATTGACTCTTGTGAACTTTAAACCATATTAGAATGTTGTTACCTCCCCAAAAACAGACCTGGAGTTGTGTTTTGTTTCATTCACACATGTTTGAGTTATCTTCTACATTGCCAAAGCTCAAAATGCTCTGTTCGACCTTGTGATGTCATGAGTAGTTTTTAAGTTAACAGCTCTATTTTATGTTTAGTTCAGTAGAGATTTGCAATTCCAGGGGTGACATGATCCAAATTATTCTAGTGAAGGTGTCTGGAGTTTAAAAACATCTTCTGTATCACCACACGATATCACAAGATGCAACAGAGTGTTTTCAGTTTCAGAGAAGAACTCCTAAATAAGTTGGATTTGTGTGTTGAACATGTGTGTATGAAGCAAAACAAAAACTCTTCATATGTTTGTGATGAGGAAACAACAACACAACAGACTGTAGATCAGAAAATAGCGTAACATGGGCCCTTTCAATAACACCTAAATTATGCACAAGAATGGATGACAATTTGATTTTCTCATCAGGGGTAATGGCTCACTATTGATGTACATTTGTAGCTTGTATGGGTGAAGTGTCCTGCCCAATAGAGGTGTGCAAAAATCTTGAAATATCAATACATATAACGATATATCAACATGATACAGTATCGATATCTGGGACTGCTGTATCGATATATCATTATATATCAGTATTTTTTGGTATATTTTACTAAATTCTTTTCTTATAGCACTACAGTTTTGTTGTTTATTTAGTGGAAGGAAACTCATTTATAGCCAGGCTGGCTCCACCTAGTGCCTCCACTCAATTTCATTTCTCTCCAGTGACTAGGTCAGGAATTGGAATACACTAGATGAAAGAACTACTTCACTCTGTTTTTAAACTCCATGCACTTTCACTAGAATCATTTGGATAATTTCAACCCTGGAATAGCCAGTATCTTTTCGCATAAACCCCGGAAGTGCAAGTTCGGTCACCAGCCAATCAGCGAAGAGCCATACATTCTGTGTTGGCAACGATTCCCGAGATCGAGGATTTAAAGCCGGAACAAAGAGAATGTTTAGTGAATTTCATCAAGGGGAAAGACGTTATTGCCCTTCTTCCTGTGGGATTTGGGAAAATAATATACCAGTTAGTCCCATTAGTCCCATTAGTGGCACATTACATACTTGACTATCAAATAGCAGCGTTAAATTAAAAAAGTACCCGCCTACCGTCGAGCGAACCAATCCTAATGCTGCAAGGTCAGGCAGTTTCTACCAGCTGATGAATCAGGCTAATTTTCTGCGACACATTTGACATTTTCACAGTTTTGAGGATTAAAATGGCCGTTTTTCATGTTAACTATGCTCAAGAAGTGGTTTAGCAAAGACTTTTAATATCACAACCATGATTTAGCCGTTTTTTGTTTTTTTTTTATTGGCAACTTCTTAATTATACTCAGCTCTATTGCCCAGTGACTCCTTAACAGTATACATTGCTGGTTGTGGGCGTAGAAGACGTATCCAGTCAAAAATGTAGCAAACTCATGTGACTATATGGTAATAAAGAATAAATAAATGAATAAGTACATAAATAAATGGAGAAAAAACATGAAAAAAGCTCTAATTCAGCAATAGCATGTTTTAGTGAAGTAGAGCTGTAATGAAAGGCTCTGTGACTGTACGGAGCAGAGAGGGTCTATGTGCAAAAAGTGAAGAGGTTAGCAGCGTTAGCGACGTTAGCTAAATGGCCATCGATCTGTGTGGATTTCAGGTCATAACCTCCAGATGAGAGAAGTCATGAGTCAACACGAAAGCCCTCAACATCTTTTTATTTTCTGGTACGACCGCTTATGGAGAATCAATGCACTTTCCACACTCATTCAGAGGTGTGTTTGGAAATTGCCAGTATGTAGGCGTCAATACGGTATAATGTTAGGCATGGGAGATTTTCATTACGACTGCCCTTCGTGCTCTGTTCCAATGTTGTTTCATGCCTGTTAGCTTTTACTTAGAATGTTCCAAGGTATGGCTTTAAAATGATCCATCTCCTGGGAGACAAACAGTTGATGCCACCAGTAGGAATCAAGCTTTTTCAGTTCCGATAACGATTTCTACACTCTAGCTTGGTGGCGCACTATGTAACTTTTTGGTTTGGGGTTCATCACCTGCTTGTTTCTATGGAGATGCCATTGCCTAGAATGTTCCACAGTATGACATTAAACAGCTCTACCTTACAATTATTCAATTACTGTGGTTTTATAGCTCAAAAATACCTAGAAAAACAGGTATTCTGACTGTGAACGGGATCGCCTCTCCACAGATCTGACCTAGAACTTGGCCAGGTTTGATCTCCATGATGACAGAAAGGTTTAATGTCATATTGTGAAACATTCTAGATAAAGCAATAACATCAACAGAAAAGTATTTGACGGACCCTCCACCAGAAAAAGATTGCTCGTCGTCGTCATGTGATCACAAACTATTATTTGTTATGTGTTTTTATTTGCTTTTTTTTTTTTTTTTTCATTTAGTTGGGTTAAGTTTAAGGTAGTGTGGGATCACAGTGTCGTAGTTCTCGTCTCAGACTTGATCGCATTTGGACTCTGTCTTGTCTCTCACTCGAGCTTTGACACTGACAAGTGCGATCATATTTCACTACGGCCGCTGCTTTT
The DNA here is from genome assembly GCF_026225935.1 of Boleophthalmus pectinirostris. Classification (NCBI taxonomy): domain Eukaryota; kingdom Metazoa; phylum Chordata; class Actinopteri; order Gobiiformes; family Gobiidae; genus Boleophthalmus; species Boleophthalmus pectinirostris. The sequence goes on from NW_026571299.1 coordinate 10,663,114, forward strand.
GGCAATAAACTTGTACTGGCGTGCGGGAATGTGCGGGGCGTCTTTCTGTAGCCTGTGCCTTCATTTGGAACCCGCGGATACTGTGTGACACATCAAAAACACACACTCCCTGGGCACATCTTGTCCACAACAGAGTGTGCCCTCATGTACCAGAGTGTATCACAGGGTAGGTAAATTTTTTTAAAAAACATCCTACCTGTCCAGCCACCTTGCGTCAGTACGCTGCTCCTCACCTTTTCATGCTCTCGCTCCTTCCTGCGGAAAGCGCACATAATCTTTATTTATGTAACAGTGCTGGCACAGAACAGGCCTACTCCGACATGTGGTTGAAGTTTACCTAATAAAAGTGCACAAATGCATCTGTGTTTGTTACGACGTGTGTTTGGTAAATGTGCAGAGGCTGTTAAATACCACTGCAAAACTAGTAAGAGAATTTAGGAACTTGAAAAAACAGGTTTAAAAATCCTACCCACTTTCTTCCCTTTTTTCACAGTTTTGTGTAAAGTGCCAGTGGAAGTTCTCTTAAAGAAGAGGTTCTCAAACTGTGGGTGAGACTCCAAAGAGAACAGGAGGTGACCAAGTTACAGGTCCGATCTGTGGAATGCGAGTCCACTGTAAGAGCGCATGTTATTCAATATGTTTTATAGTCATTTAAACTCCTGTAATTCAATGAATGGAAAACAAATGCGTAAAGCCGTACTGGAAAGTTTTTCATGGATACAATCACGTGGCAGATGTTAACTTAATTTCATCTTGTACGCCTTGTAGGGATAGTCTCAAAACAAAAATAGCTCTTACGGTAACAGTTGTAATGCTGACTCATTCTTAATTACAATCACAATGGACATAATTGTTTGCCAAGTTGTTTGTCTTAAGAACCAAAATATCAAATTATAACAATTATCCAATCAGAAATGAACCCTACATAAGTTCATTAGTGTTGCCAGTTTCAATGCTGAAATCCAGTTAGTTTAAACCTAAAATGCCTCTCTCTGATCTAAATGGTCACGACCTAAACCCCCAGGACCTTGTAAACTTTCTGTGTCCTCTGTCTGCAGGTTGAGGCGCTAGCAACTGAGGTTCAGTTATGACTCTAGTTCCTTATTTAAAACTTTAAGAGTGCAGGCTACATACAGTTCATTTAATTTGATCTGCTATTTGAGACTGCCCTTCTCGACTGGACTTTTTCATATACACACCTGCCCTCCTCCTCCTCCAATGCGAAACCCCGTAAATGCTCTCAATGCCCCGTACCAAATTGAATTCCCTTGCCTGGCTTTTTTCTTCTTTTTTTTTTTTTTACAACTGGCGCTCCAGGTCTGAGTTGGTCGCACTTGCACTTCAGAAAGAGAAGCCAGCAGGTCAGGATGTAGATGCGCGGTGCTATGGTGGAAGTGTGAATAAGTAATAAGTACTTTTTATGTTACCGTGCCCCATGAGGAGGAGGAGGAGGAGGAGGAGGAGGAAAGAGAGAGAGAGAGGGGAGGAAGAGTTTGGTTTAGCCCCTAAGTGTTCTGGGATATGGAGCTGCTCGTGTCTGCGGAGGATTCAAAGTCATTCAAAGTGGTAGACAGTTAACTTGTTGTTTCTTCTCTGTTGGAGGCATTATGGAATCTTTTTATAAGAGCTCCCCCTGTTTTAAACCGTAACCTTGGCGAGCGCTTTGTTGGACTTACAGATGTACCACTGTCTCAGGAGACCCAAGAATGGCAGAAAAAAAAATATTGCGTTGTATGTGAAGGCTCAAACGTGGCCGCCCAATCAGATTAGTTTTCGTTCCCTGATCAAAAACATGCCCGAAGAGGTTTTAGATGTCATCCATGCATGTTTGAGCAACGTAACTATCTCTCCTGCGCCCTATTCAAACCTTCCTTACAGTTCGCTCTAAGATTCTGTGCAGTTCTCAGCCCACGAGCCTACATTAGAGGTCTGAGCAGGACGGAATTTTCAGTCCTGCTCCTGCCCGCACCCGCAATGAATTGTAATTTTCAGTCCCGCCCCTGCCCACATCTGCGATATTTTGTCCCGCTCTCGCCTACAAGTCCCGCAAGATGAGAACGTTCGCTTTCTTAAGCTCTATCAAACATGGAGAAGCGGAAAGGAATTGTCTAAAATGTGCGTGAGATTAGACCACATACGCAAACTTAGGCTCCTTAAAATGTTTTTATTAATGTCAAATAAAATATCCAGCACAAATGATGTATGATAGGCAAACATTCATCATTTGTATATTTTACTTTACACTCATATTTAGTTTTAGTTTGCCTTTTCATTTTAGTCGCACTGTTTTGCGTCGGTTCCTGCAGCGGCAAAACAGTGCAGGGCTCTAGCCTACGTCACCCATGTTCCCACATGACAATTCTTCAAAAAAACAAACCAAACCAAACAATAAACATAGACACCTTGGAGAATGTTCCAATTTATGGTTTTAACTTTCTATTTCTGTATCATGTAAGACCCCATTTATACTGAAACTAATCCACGTATCACCGTATCACTGTATTGGAAACTATCTGTGTCCACACACGTCGTTTCTGTGTCCACAATCCTTCCCTGTCCACACAAGCTTTGAGCCTATGTGTTTACGTTTTACAGAAACGAAACTTAAAACCGCATGACTAATTTGCATAAACTGAGCGCTCAAAACAGCTCGCCATTGTGTACTGATGAGGTTCAGCTTCTGTTGGACTAAAGTACACGACTCAGTGGAATATGAGTGGGTGGTGAGAGGGGTGTTCTGCTGATGGTGAGTCTGTGTTTCTATCGCATTGGAGATGGTTTATGTGAAACTTTTCAGAGATTATACATCTGCAGGTCACACACATAGACCATATATATTAATATATTCTAGCCTCTTTGCGGTGAATTACTTTGCACGCGGTGCATAGACCCACACCAGTGTATCAGCGTTTTCAGGCGTCCACACAGTGCTGGATCAGATCCGTACTCAGATGAATTCATGGGAGCTGGCAGCACCAGATTGTTCCGTCTCTGGAGCCGTTTGCAATCGGGTTGGTGTGGACGAACACTGCATCTGCAACGAAAACGATACAAATACGTACTAGTGTGGACAGGGCCTAAGTCATGTTATTTTGCGCCACGAACCTGTTTAATGTCCGACAATATGTTCGGTGGTTCGCTTTATGTGTGGCTCGGCCCATCTGGTACCAATGTCAGACAATATTTTTACAGACCACTGGCTCAAAATGAAATTGGGGACGGGGGGAGTAATTGTAATACCTGGAATCCTTACCACACTAGCCAAACGTGCTTTGGAAATGCATAGTGTACTTGCTGTAACTTACCTTATAAGTTGAGTCTATTCTTATCTTATCCAGTATTTTTTACAACTTTAAATTAACAACGCTTTACCAGATTTTTACTTGATCCATTTGCAGTGGTCAGAAGTTATTCTTTACTTTTCTTATGCATTTTGAGCTTCCTAATTATTCACCACAGTAAGTTGTTAAACACTTTTCACAACTTTAAGAGGTCTGAGTGGAGTTTTGCCATCAGGAATAAAATTAATGACAACTAGCATGCTAACCACACACTTCCTGATTCTTGGATACTAAAACATTTGATAAATGGATGCAGACAAACAGCAGACTTATTCTGACCCCAAGAGCTGCTTATACAATATATCTGTACTGGGACAAGACATGGGAAACATCAGGTAAATAAAATGCAGTGTGTAACTTTTTGGTTGGGGTCTGTCACTTGCTTGTTTCTATGGAGATGTCATTGCTCTGCTTCAAATGTTCCACAATATGACATTAAACAGATATGATTTTATAGCTCCAAAAATACCTAGAAAGCAGGTATTCTGACTGTGAGCGGGCTTTCCTCTCCACAGATCTGACCTGTAACTTGCTGTGGTTTGGAAAATAGAAATGTTTAATGCCATACTGTGAAACATTCCAGGCAAAGCAATAACATTTCCACGCAGATTTGCATGACCTTCCACCAGAAAAGTTACACAATGCACCTTTAAGCAGACTTGCCCGTCTTCAAACCTACATAATTTTCCAATCCCTCCTCCGACGACTACACGTGTGTCTCCATAATGGATCCAAGGCTTTCTGTACGGCGGCATCGAACCGGTCTCCTTGGCGACCACATGTTTACCCCCGCCTCCCGCAGCTCCAGCGCCGAGAGCCAGTTTCCATGGTGACAGCCCCGTTTAGCCCCACCCCTCCCCCTCTCCTCTACTCCCCCCTCGTGTCTGTGGAGGCCGATCGGTTCTCCTCGCTCGGCTGTGTTCCGCTGTTTTCCGCCTGATGGACCTGAGCGGGAGGGATATCTGCATTACGCTCACGACAAGCAAGAAAAAAAAAAAAAAAGAAAAACTGAGTCTACGCCAGCTACATGTGGCAGGAATGGCAAGAGACTAGAAGTTGGGTTCATGTAGTCGGGACTGAGTGTTTTTTATAGCGAAAGTTTTCAGGACAAATGACAAAAACGTATGGTTTTGTCAGAGCTGTACTTTTGTGGTGCTTCAAATAGAAAAGTGTTCATACAAAGTGGGCAGATTTGCATATCAGGTGTATCGTTTATAATTAAAAAAATGCTGCAAAGAGAGGTGATTTAAAACAACAGAGAAAAAAAGTTTTTAGACAAAAATAGCTTCAATTTGGATGTTTGGCACTGATAAACACGCATCTGTATACCTTTACTGTGAGGGGGCTTGCATCTCCACAAACCTGACTCTGAGGTTACATTTAAACTGAAACGAATCACCGCATCACCCTATTGGAAACGATTTGCGTCCACACACGTCGTTTCTGTGTCCACAATCAAATCCTTCTGTCACGTGAAACCGCCTGAAACACTAGTCACAAGGAAGGAAAACAAGGACATGGAGCACTGTGTCTGAAGTTGTAGCAGCCGATTTCGAGCCAAGGAAGATGACAAGCGTGAAAGTAGTAAGTAGTTCTAGTTACGCTGTTTCTCGTTTGTCTATGGTTTATTTAAACTGTTTTCCGCAATAGCGTCACATGACCGATGTCACGAACCCAGAGAATCAGGAAGGAGCAAATCACAGTGATGTGGTCCAATAAGGACGGCAACTAGAGCTCCTACATCAGCATATCAACGTTTTCAGGCCTCCACACAGTGCCGGATCAGATCTGTACTCAGAATTCTTTGGAGCTGGCGGCACCAGATTGTTCCGTCTCTTGAGCCATTTTCGATCGGATTAGTGTGGACGAACACTGCATCCACAACGAAAACAACTTGAATACGTACGAGTGTGGATGGGGCTTGAGTTGGCCTGGAGACATGTCTCCTACTTGTCTCTATGGAACTGTTGTTCCTTTGGCTGTAGTATTCCAACATAAAGTCATGTATCTTCAAGGATAATGTTCTGAAGTGTGGTTTTAACTTGGAATCATGGTAGTCCATCCAGAAAGTTACACCGTGTGGCTTTAAAGGTTTTATGTTACGCAAAAATTTACACCATGTTATAATAATGTTACATCCCTTTAAAACATACCTGGAGTTGTGTTTTGTTTCTGTCTACATGTTTGAGAATTCCTTTATCATTAAGTCAGTCTACATCTCCAAAGCTCAAAATGTTCTGTTCCACCTTGTGATGTCACTGAAGCGCTAGTTTTCGAGTTAACAGCTACATTTTACATCCTATTCTGTAGAGATTGGCAATTCCAGGGCTGAAATTATCCCAATGATTCTAGCGACTGTGTATAGAGTTTAAAAACACATTGTAGCACTTCCTGTATTACCACATGACATCACAAGGTGGAACGGAGTGTTTACTGAGTGCGAGCCTAAATATGCAGGTTTGTTTGTGATGAGGAAACAATATTATAACATAGATCAGAAAATAGCATAATCTGGGAACTTTAACTACTTGCAGATTTGTCAGTATTGCCTCAAAATGTGGAGATTTTACTGACTCCACCAAGTTTGCGAGCACATTCCTGTAAAATAACCAGATTCGTATTTACTCCTTTGCTGACGTCTTTACCTGCGTGTACACTCAAAACAACTTTTCGAATCATTAATCAAAAAACAGAACAAAAACAAAAAGTGAAATCTTGTTCCTGTTTTGTATTTTCTATCTCCCCTGCACTGCGTGAATCTGAGTCCTTGGAAGCAGGCTGATGTCATGTCATTTACTGTGGTTTCTAAATAAAGTCTCAGACACTTTTAGACTGTGTATGACATGTGCTCTGCTGTCATAGAGACCATTTCTATCACCAGGGCCGGGCGCGGAACAGATTCACACTTTGTTCCTATAGAAATATTGTATAACTAGTGCTGGATGAAGTTCTTAATTTTGTGACTCAAGTAAAAGTACAAACACAGAGGCAAAAGATTACTCAAGTAAAAGTATCACATGAAAAAATCTACTTAAAGGTGCGTTGTTGTAACTTTTTGGTTGGTTGCTTGTTTCTGTTGAGATTGAGAATAGAAAAATATTGATATATCGTATACTTTAATGTGATGATACAGTATTGATATATTTCGTGTTTTAAAAGTGCTTTTTTGGACTTAAAATAACTACTTTTAAAGTGAAAAACTATCTGTGAACTAACCATTACTTAACATAAATTTGTGGGTCTTCCTTTGGATTTAAAAATCTTAACATTGGTATCGGCAAATAGTAAGTATCGGTCACAGGAGCAAGACAAACTTTGGATCGGGATCGATTAAAAAAAAGCTGTATTTGGACCATCCCTTGTAAATCGTAAAAACCAAGGCCAAAGTATCCAGAAAGTAGTTTAAAATACCGGAATAGTCCATAATACATAAAATCCAACATCTGAGTGTACTTCATTGTCAAATTTCATTTTCTTAACCGCTGATACACTTAGGATTATTCAGCAGTCGTGTACTCTTTTGGTACAAATGGTATTCCCTCTCTGACATCACTGATACAGACCAAGCAATATTTCCCAACAATTTACATTTATTGTGCGTAAAAGATGTTGCCGCTGTCTGCTGTTTTAAATGAGGAAAAATACGAGATACGTAAAGGTTTTTAGGTGAATTGTGGACTCAAATATTAGTAAGTAAGTGAGTAGGTCTTTATTAATATTACAAGAAAAGGATAGGGGCAAGACAATAATTAAGACATTATCTCATGTTACTGATTGCATATGAACCCTTCCAGACCGACTGTGTTGAATACGATACTGGTGAACATGTTTTATATAACCATGTATAACAGTATCCTACGTCACATCACAAGCTGCGTGATGACATAGGGAAAACAAGTGTTGAATAGGAACCTTGTTTTCCACCAAGTTTATGCATTCCATCCATTTTGATCAACCAAAACTTTGCCAAAAATGTAGTGAGTCAAGATGCTCGACTGCTCTGAGCGTCTGTTCGTAACAATTCAAAAATCCGCTCTAAGTGCAGTTATTTCTGAAATAAATGACAAATTATGCATTTTGGTCTGCGTAATTGCACATCGCTTGCTATTTTATTTGAAAGGTTTATTTCTCTCAAAATGCACAAATACAAATGTGATAAACTCCATGACTGGCATCAGGAAAGTAAAGGGGCGATTACACTTTTTTTGTTTTGTTTTTGAGGGCAGTAAGTCATTTTTTGTTTACTTAGAGACTTGATACTTTGCACTTTTGTAGCTAAAGCCCTAAATTTAAAAAAAATTATGCCCAAAAAGTTGTTTACACACATTTGCTGTGTGCTTTGTATGAAAGAGTGTGAATTTTATTTTCTGATTTTTATTTGTTTGTTTGTTTTTTTTCATTTGTATTTCGGGACCTGTAGCTTTCATTACAGCCATATGACACAACTACAGCATGCAGATTGTGAAATAACAGGTTGTACTGAAAAAAATGATGTATAACACTTCATTAGGGGGTAAAAGGGGGAGTTTTAATAGCAAAATTAAGGAAAAAAATCCAGGAGAGGACAGATGTACTAAAATTGCTCTTAGGTCTGGAAGGGTTGAAGTTTGTTGAGATTTACTTTATTGTCCTTTTGGTTGCAGTGCCTGGCTGAAGTGAAGCAACCAGGGACCTTCTCCAGATCTTAAACCTGGATTTTGGTCTGGATCTAGCCATTTAGCCTATATAGTGTGGTTTAAGTTGACGGAAGAAGCCAGAGAACGCTCTACAGTCACGTCAGCTTGTTTTTCCAAAGTGCCTTTTTGTATCCGTCCTCATTGGTTGCTCCCGGTGGAAACATCTTTGTTAAACTGCAGTGCTTAATGTATGTCTTGTATTTGTATTCTGGAGGCGTAACTCTTTATCATTATTAATGTATTGAAGTGATTTAATAATTGAAATCCTGGGCGTGCTGGATCTTCACACCTCATGCAGGCTTCATGTGATCGGCCATTTTGACATCTCAATCTGATCTCTGCGGGAGAGACCGAGAAAAAGAGGGTTCAAAAAGATTGGTGAGAAATTTTTAAACGTAGCTGAGTCTTACTTTTTAAAGCTCCTGTATTATGCAGATTTAAGCCTTGTTAGAATGTTGTTACCTCGTCAAAAACATACCTGGAGTTGTTTTATTTAGTTTATTTGTTTATTTATCAGGGACAATGCGCATAAAACATTGAACTACACAATTGTAATTGTGCGAGCTTTGTACCGCAGCCTTGTGGAGGGCTTAATGATTGAATAACTGAGTTGTTCCATCTCTGATCAGAACAAAAGTAGAGCTATTATTATTATTTTATTATAATTTTGATTTTGATTATGATTATTATTTGTATATTTTTGTCAGTGTTTGTTCAGTTTTGGTTTAATTGTTGTTGTGAATGTGGTGCATGTACATCTTGTCTGCTTTCTGTAGGGAAAACATTTTTTTTTAAAATGCAGACCCCAAGAATAGTTGCTGTTTTTCAGTAGCTAATGGGGATCTAAATAAAAAGAAAGAAGCAAACAAACAAAGAAATCATATGTTTGTGCCAGGTTATAGCCAAATTGCTTCCACCTTCAATCCCTGGACAGGTTGGTGTCATAAATGGCGTACATGCCAATAAAATACAATACAATACAATTTATATTGACACAATCATTCATCCATAAATAAAACTAGACTCCCAGTCAGTCTCAGTCACCACATCCATCCACTATTTACATATTTACAGTTCATATTGCTGCATTGATACAGGGCAGATTAATGTGTACAGGTTTGTTTGGTTAAAAGCCGTTGTTTGGCCAGGCGTACAAACATTTCATAGTTTGTAAATGATATAATTTCATGTGGGAGGGTGTTCCAGAGTACTCAGGCTGGCCCCGCCTAGTGCCTCTGCTCAATTTCGTTTCTCTCCAGTGACTAGGTGAGGAATCAGAATACACCAGACGGTTTGCAAGAAGTTGTAGACCGGCGCACCGGCCAATCAGCGAAGAGCCATACACTCTGTGTTGGCAACAATTCATGAGATCGAGGATTTAAAGCTGAAACAAAGAGAATGTTTGGTAAATTTTATTAAGAGGAAAGACATTATTGCTCTTCTTCCTACGAGATTTGGAAAAAGCTTAATATACCAGTTAGTCCCATTAGTGGCACATTACTAGCCTGATTCATCAGCCTGTTTCACTTTGTAGAACCCGTCTGACCTTACAGCATTAGAATTTGTTCACTTAACAGTAGGTGGGTACTTTTTATCATTTAACCAATTGCTCTATTTGGTCTATTTGGTATGTAATGCGCAGCTAACAGAGCTAACTGGTATATTAAGCTTTTCCCAAATCCCGTGAGAAGAAGGACAATAACGTTTTTCCCCTTGATGAAATTCACTACACATTCTCTTTGTTCCAGCTTTAAATCCTCGATCTCGGGAATCGTTGACAACATTGAATATATGGCTCTTCACTGATTGGCTGGTGCCCGAACTCACACTTCCGGGGTTTTTGCAAACCATCTATTGTATTTTGATTCCTGACCTAGTTGCTGGAGAGAAATGAAATTGAGCGGAGGCACTAGGTGACGCCAGCTTGACTAGTGCATTACATACGTCACGACCAAATAGCAGCGATTGGTTAAATAAAAAAAGTACCCGCTTACCGTTTAGCGAACGAATCTTAATGTTGCGAGGTCAGACGGTTTCCATGAAGTGAAACCCGCTGAAAAACCAGAGCCAGAGGCTTATGGCTCTATAGGAGAATGATGACTGACCAAAAGAGGCTCTGCTTCTTGAAACACTTCACTCTCCTCCGGCTGTGGACTGCGTGGCTCAGCAGGTCTTCTCAGAAGTGAGCACCATAAACTTTATCAATGGGGGAGCAGCTGAATTATGAATGATTTAAGGTTAATATTTGATTAAATTTAAGCAAGTTATCAAAATTTAAAAAATGTAACAAAGTATTGAGCAGTGGCTGGATTTTTAGTGCTCATTCATACAATGTTTCTATCGACTTTAGAGATGTTTTACACGCCTGAGGCCAGCTTGTGCGAGACAATCATGGCATTAAAATATGTTTGATTGTCTCACACCTTTGATATTCTTCAATATTCGATAGTATTTCATTCACACATCTTTGAGTAATCCTTTATTATTAGTCTGTCGACATCGCTAAAGCTCAAAATGCTCTGTTCCACCTTGTGTTGTCATGAATCTGTAGTTTTCAAGTTAACAATGACCATTTGGTTTAGTTTTTTTTTCAATAAAGATGGGCAATTCCAAGGTTAAAATCATCCAAATTATTGTAGTGAAGGTGTATGGAGTTTAAAAATGCAGTGGAGCACTTCCTTCCTGTAACACCACTTGACATCAGAAGGTGGAACTAAGTGTTTTCTGTTTTAGAGAAGAACTCAGCCTAAATATGACGGGTTTATGTGTTAAACGTGTGAATGAAACAAAACACAACTCCAGGTATGTTTATGATGAGGAAACATTATAACAAATATCAGAAAATAGCGTAAAATGGTCCCTTTAACCTTGCTCCCATTTGTCCAAATAAAAAAGAAATTATCGTCCCTCTTCACCTTCAGTGTAGAGTCCAGTGGATATGTGAGGTTTTTCCTAATGACAGAACGCTCCAGTCCCTGTTAGCGCACTGCATGTATTGACGAGCGCAAATCAATAGTCTTCTTTTTCTGACCAGTTTCTTGTAATCTTTGCTTCTTTTCAAAACGGACAGCAACACAAGTGAGCAACACAGGCTAACTATATGTTACTGGACCAAAAATATTTCATTTGGGGTCAGCCCTATGTTCCCACAGCTCAATGTTCCCTCATTTCTAAGGTTTTTGAGTCTTTTTTTTTTTTTTTTTTTTTTTAATACCACATTTAAAGGGATGATTCAAAGTCATTTCAACCTAGGGTCTTTTGCACCATGACCTCTACATTACATCTGCGGCTGGATAATAGGCTGGGTGTGACGACCAAATTGGGAGAAATGGAGATAAAATCTGATGCAAATTGAACCTAGGGCATAATTTTGAAAAACAAAACAAAACCAAAAACCAAAAAAAATTAGAAATGAGGGAACATAATGGTGAGGAAACATAGGCACCCTCCCTTTCATTTTATTACCTCCGCCAAGGAGGTTATGTTTTTGCCGGCGTTTGTCTGTTTGTTTGTTTGTTTGTCTGTTAGCAACATAACTCAAAAAGTTATGGACCGATTTTGATGACATTTTCAGGATTTGTTGGAAATGTGAAAAGGAAGAATTGATTTCATTTTGGGGGTGATCCGGAAGAAATCCTGGATTCTGGATCACTTTGAAATTTTAGTTAACATTGTGGTAAATGGGGCCAAAAATTTTGTTTCTCAATATCTCGGTTAATTATTGACCAAACCTCATGAAATTTGACTCAGGGATGGACAATGGGATCCTCTTTCATATTCCAAAGGCTGATCCGGATCTGATCCAGAAGACTGATTTTATCGCAATTTATATAAAAAATGGGGGTAGTCCTTGGCGGAGGTCTGCGCTCTCTGAGTGCTTTTCTAGAGTCTTTTTTTTTCTGCATTAAAGAGAGAAAAACCGTCTTCCTTCATCGACAGTTAGGTTTATGGCAGTTGGCGCCAGAGGTGGGGACTTGAGTCACTATTTTTAGGTCTTGAGGCTTGACTTGATAAAATGGACTAAGACTTGGGACTCGACTTGAGCTTGGAGATCAGTGACTTGGGATTTGACTCACACTTGAGGCTTGTGACTTGAGAAGCACTTTTAAATCTGATTTCTTTCTATTCTGATCATAATGATTTACCCTAAGCTCTTGTCAAGACATGTAAAAAGGAAAAAAATAACATTTCTACAACTTTTAGATACTCTATAAATACTCATATCTAAATATACTATGCTTTTTTTAAAGTACAATCTAGTTTAAAATTCATATAAATTGCAAAAATCAAAGCTATATTTGGTACTTTGGTTTAAAGACTTGAAATGACTTAAAGCTCAAAGCAGATGACTTGGACTTATGGGCCAGTGACTTGAGACTCGACTTGGACTTGCCTGTATTTGACTTGGGACTTGACTTGGATTTGAGGTCAAAGCCTTGAGACTTACTTGACACTTGCAAAACAAAGACTTGGCCCCTCCTTTGGTTGGCGCTCTTATAAAAGTGCATTTTATCATTGTCATCAGTGTGAATTATTAACAATGGATACTTGATTATGTTGGGGGTGCTCTACATGGATCTCTATTAGCAGATTGTTCAGAAGTTACAATGGAGACACAATGCACGCATTAGCAAATAGGGCTGGGATCATTAAGGAGCTGCCGATACAATACATACCTCGATACATAAGCCTGATTCGATACATATCTCGATACAGTGAACTTTATGACTCGATATATTTCAAATAAATTCAATACGGTTAAAAAAAGGTCTTTGTTAAATCACTTCTTGTGCAAAGTTCATATGAAACACAAACATTTTAATCATCAAAACAGTGAATATGTCAAAAATGTCACGTAAACAAGTTTCCAAGCAACAAAACTGTGGCACTGTAACAAAATAATTGAGTAAAATATACCAAAAAGTACTCTTGGCGATACATCGATACAGCAGCCCATGATATCGATACTGTGTTATTACATTAAACAATACAGTATATCAAAATTTCTATATTTTTGCACACCTCTATTAGCAAACAGAGTCAAAAAAGTTTTAAAATTGTGTGAAAACTCAAGAAAAAATACAAAATTTAAGTAAACAGTGCATTTTCAGGAGCCTGTCTACTATACGAACATTCATGGTCCTGTTTAGGCCTTTAATTTTCAACAAAAACCTGAGAGTGACTGAAAACTGTAGCTAAATGTGACTGTAATGTGATCTGAGAGAGACTTTTTAACAGCACAAACCAGCTCATCCGTTGTAGTTCCAACTAAATCCGCTTTTTCTGGTCAGATTGGGTTAAAACAAAGCTAAATTGAGTAGCTTCAGACAGAGTAGTACCACCATTTAGCATCACACGCCCAGGGAGTGTTGATGCCCTCAGCTCTTAAGTATCAATATACAGTGATTAAGAAGCGAAAAGAGAAATAAAAAGTGATATATTGATTTAAACAGTAAGTGACTTTTCTTTATTCGGTCCCATTTAGTGTTCTGAACAAGTCTTCCCCGGTGATGTCCCTAATGTCCTAAAGCCTCCTCGCTGCATTCAAAATCATATCTGTGTTCTCATTTTGTGCCCAGACTTGATGTACAAATCATAACCACGGCCACAAAAGCTGGAAAACATTTCTTATCAAATGTGAATGTGAAGTATTTTAGTGTAGCTTTAAGCCCGCCTCACACACTACGGGATAATTTGCCTGATTTAGGCTCTGATTTGCTTCTCCCTGACTTCGGGGGGACGGGGGGGCGTGACCTGATTTTGGATCCTTGTGAACGATTTTTAATCCGCCGTGCTCCTCATCACCACGGCAACACGCGGCCAATAAAAGAGCACCAGAGACAGGCGAAGTGACAGACACTGAGGCATAAAATACAAGCTACAGGAAATGGCGAAAAGAATTTAAAGACAACTTTATGACTCACCTCTCATAAAGTTGAGACGTTAAACTGAAGCATTCTCACCCTCACACACCCTGCACGGCGAGATGGAACGGGCGACCAATCACAGAGCAGTGGTGAGGTTTGTGCGGAAGCCGAAACGCACGAATGAACCAAAACAAACACGACGACTCTGACAGATCAGCCTATTTTAGCGTCAATAGAGACTATTGTATTTGTGAAAAACGTACAGGTAACAGTCTGAGCATTTCTGGACAGGGAAGATGTTTGTGCTTTTCTCTCGACTGGATGTAACAAAAATTAGATTTTTCACTTTGTTCTGCTGTTGTGACACTTCGACCAATCAGATTCATATACTGTATTTTTCTAACTATATAAGTCGCACCAGCCTAAAAATGTGTAATAAAGAAGAAAAGAACATGTATAAGTCGCACATTCTGGGGGACAATTATTTTATAAAATCATAGACCAGGAACCGACATTTCATCTTGAAAGTCAAGTTATAATAAAAACAATAGAACAGAGAACAACAGACTGTTAACGTCACATATGAACAGTTCTTCAGATAAACTATAAACAACAGAACAGAACAAGTTTACCAAACTCTCCATCTCACTCCAAATCACAAAATCCATTGAGTTCTTCATCCTCGGTGTCACTTATGAGCAACTTCACGACCTCCGAAGGTAAACGGAGCATCACTTCCTCTTCTGCGTAGCTCTCGTCAGACTCAGCATCAGTTCCAGTTAGAATTGAGAAAGGCCAGAATAATCCTGACAGGATAGTTTCGGTGTCACTGAAGTCCAGACTTTGTCGATCCATCCAGTGACTTCCAGTAAAGCTGCATGGTGCACCCTCCCAGTTGCCGTGAAGCTGTGTTCTCCATCCCTGCTTTTCCCTAATCCCTCACAAATTTCTCGCTCACTCCAAACTTTCTTTCTGTTGCTCAATTACTGTTTTCGGCTGAATATTTCACTACCTGTAGCAGGACAGCGGCTTTTTCTGCTGGAGACATGTGCAGTAGAAGTGACAGTGGTACAGGAGTAATAGGAGCAGCAGATACTGACACACAAGCCTAGAGCGCCCTCTTGCAGCTGTCAAGTGTAAATATTTCAATATATACGTCGCAGGACCACCCAAACCATGATAAAAAGTGTGATTTATAGTCTGAAAAATATGGTAGTTGTCATGACACTACGATCACTTTCAGTTAGAGCTACCCCAGACTGATCATGTGTAGATCATTCAAATCTGGCAGGAACCAGGTTATTCTCACCCATATTATACATTAGAATGTGCACACAAAACAGCATTATTAGTCCAGTTTGGATGAGAGATGAGAGTGCTTCCTCACATGTTCACCTCACGTCACTGCAGTCTCTGCGCTCGGAGATTTAAAATTTCATATGATTCTCCTCATGTCTGTGGTGTGTTCTTTTTGTTGCATGTTTAAAAGAAAAATCTTTTAAGACTGAAAAATCCTGTAGTGTGTCGCAGCCTTTTGTGTCTCTATTCACTTTGCCTTGATTAGCGGTGTGTGCTTCTGTAGTGGTCTGTTGTTGTCAGTTGTCGATGTGAATCCACCTCTGAGCTCGTCTCTTAAGAGCTTCACACAGAGACGACTGCAGAGGCCTCATTGACTCCTGTTTGTCCATCTGACCTTCAGGAGGAGACACAGGCATTTTCAATTCTCCAGCAGCTCAGTCGGGTCTGGGAGATATGGAGATATGAAAGGAATTGTGATCTGATTCCTGATGATTTGGTGAAGACGTCATCTGTGATTCGGTGTGATCATTTGCATCGAGGTGCGACAGAGGAGGTGGTGACCATGTCTCTCTATATAAAAAATACAGGATAAGCTCAATGGAAAAAAGAAGTCTCATATTGTGACTTTGTTCTTCTTGGGAGTGGAAATCTCCCTCTATACAGAGTGTTTTTCTCTGTTTTTATAAGTCAAAATATTATTTTAATTACCGTAAGTCACTCTGGAGTATAAGTCGCACTTTTTGGGGGAAATTTATTTTATAAAATCAGAGACCAGGAAGCAACATTTCATATTGAAAGGCAAATTATAGTAATAACAATAGAACAGAGAACAACAGACTGTTAACGTCACATATGAACAGTTCTTCAGATAAACTATAGCCTAAACAACAGAACAGAACAAGTTTACCAAACTCTCCATCTCACTCCAAATCACTAAATCCATTCAATTCTTCATCCTCAGTGTCACTTCTGAGCAACTCCGTGATCTCTAGAGGTAAACGGAGCACTGCTTCCTCCTTTGTGCAGCTGTTGTCAGACTCAGCATCAGTTCCGGTTAGAATTATTCCGGTCTTTCTGAATCCCGACCATTCCAATCCCAAGTCCAGGCTTTGTTGATCCATCCAATGACTTCCAGGAAAGTTGCAGCTCTGTTCTCCATCCCCATTTTCCGCCAGTCCCTCACTCCAAACTTTCTTTCTGTTGCTCAATTACCGTTTTCAGCTGAATATTTCACTACTTGCAGCAGGACAGTGGCTCTTTCTGCAGGAGACATGCGCAGTAGAGTGAAGTGACAGTGGTACAGGAGTAACAGGAGCAGCAGATACTGACACACAAGCCTAGAGCGCCCTCTTGCTGCTGTCAGTGTGAAAATTTTAACATATAAGTCGCACCAGAGTACAAGCCACAGGTGCACCCAAACCATGAAAAAAAGTGTGACTTATAGTCCGGAAAATACGGTACTAAGAAGTCTATTGACAATAAGCAATTTTGATACTGGCAGCTACTGTTTTACCTTGAAAAATAAGCATCCTCTCCACAGACCTGACTCATAACTGGCCTGGTGGTCTCTAACGTTAATGCTTTGACTGTAATGTGCCACGGTATGGCATAAAACCTGTCTGTCTCCTTTAAAGAAGTGAAAAAAGTCGATACACCTAAACCTATGATATTATATCGGTACAAATATTTGAATATCAGTATTGCATTCAAAGATTCTCACACACAAATACTTATTTACAAGATGAAGTGATCATTTAAAGTCGTAGAGAGTCTAAGAAAATTCACAATAAATCCCCCTTGCTGTTAAAATCAGGATGTAATGCGATTTCTTGGTGAATAAAATGTGAATATTTCTTGTAACACCAGATTGCAGCGTATGACAGAATGTACCAGTGTGTGGCTTTACTTTTCTCTCCCCATGAAGTCTTGCAGCTGTGTACGAAGCCAAACTTGTTACATATTTGCAGCTTTCTCAACAGTTATCCCATTTTCACAGCCAGAATAAAAAGTGGACCGAGTGCTCCCTCAGTCCGACATCCGTGAATTTTTGCAAAACATAATTACTCCTGCTACACTGTTAATTTCATTTGACCTCTATAACTTCTAACCAAAAAAGTCACGCACTGTTCCCAGAAATTTACAAAATGTTCTTTTCATGCAAATGGAAAAACTAATTTTGGTGACCGTGATATGAAATGGAAATGAAAATTGAAAATGTAGTGAGAAGTTTTGATTGAAATAACCTTGAAAGTAAATGGATTAAGTGCGGTTCTGGAAACGAAAAGGGGACGTGTATTTTGTGTAAGCTCCACTTTTTTGTGAGAAGATTTAGTTTCAAAATACTTTTTAGTCTTTCAAAGTAATTAAATCGATTTGCTTTGTAAATACTGATTATTAATTTCGGCTCTATAGGCTAATGAGTCACAAGTCGTATACTCAAAATGTCTGCAGTGAGTAAGTCTGATAAATGTTCAAAGGAAAAGAGAAAAAAAAAATACTATGAACATATATTAACTAGGACTATACCAGGATTAAAACCAGGATTAAAACCAGAACTAAAACCAGGAAACTAAACCAGGACTAAACCAGAACTAAAAACCAGGACTAAACCAGAACTAAACCAGAACTAAAACCAGGACTAAAACTCAGTTCTAAACCAGAAAAATTAAACCAGAACTAAACCAGAAAGGACTATAACCAGGACTAAAACTCAGTTCTAAACCCAGAATTAAACCAGAACTAAAACCAGGAAAACTAAACCAGAAACTAAAAAACCAGGACTAAACCAGGACTAAATAAACCAGAACTAAACCAGGAAAACCAGGACTATACCAGGACTAAACTCAGTTCTAACCCAGAATTAAACCAGAACTAAAACCAGGACTAAACCAGTATTAAAATAAGTTTTAATCCAGGCCTAAACCAGGCCTAAACCAGAATTAAACCAAAACTAAAACCGGGACTGTACCAGGATTAAAATCAGTTCTAAACTAGGTCTAAACCAGGTCTAAAACTAGAACTAAACCAGAACTAAACTGGGACTAAACCAGAACTAAAACCAGGACTAAACCAGGATTAAAATCAGTTCTAAATCAGGTCTAAACTAGGTCTAAACCAGGACTAAACCAAACTAAAACAGAACTAAAACCAGGATTAAAATCTGTTCCAAACCAGGCCTAAACCAGGACTTAAACCAGGACTAAAACCAGGACTAAAACAGAACTAAAACCAGAACTAAAACAAGAACTAAAACCGGGACTAACCCGGGACTAAAACAGGATTTAACCAGGTCTAAACCGGGTCTAAAACCAGGACTAAACCAGGACTAAACCAGAACTAAAACCAGGATTAAAATCAGTTCTAAACCAGGCCTAAAACCAGGTGTAAAACCAGGACTAAACCAGGACTAAAACCAGAACTAAAATGGGACTAAAAGACTAAAACCAGGACTAAACCAGGATTAAAAATCAGTTCTAAACAGGTCTAAACTAGGACCTAAACCAGGCCTAAAACCAGGTGTAAAACCAGGACTAAACCAGGACTAAAACAGGATTTAACCAGGACTAAACCATGCCGTGCGGACCGTGTCTCTTCCCGTACACCGCGCCTGCTCCTATACGCTGCCAGTCCATGAAATATTGTCTGACATAAAACCTGTCTGTGGCACAAAAAAGGTTGGGGACCACTGGGTTACGGTTACAGCGAATCTTTGGGCTTTGAGAGTTTTTTTTTATTTTATTTTAAAGCACTTATAAACTCATCGTTGTGAATAATTAGGACGCTCAGAATGTCTAACGTAAATGAGGAATAACTTTGGGTCATTGCGAACCATTTTAACGTGAATTAGTTCTAATTTTCACATTTTCATTCTTCTAAAAGTCAAATTTGGAGCTTTTAAAAATAGTAAAACTGTTATTCTTTATGCACGATTCCAAAAGTGCAGACAAATTGCGGTGACTTCTTTTCAAAGTGTAAATAATTGAGTGGAACGTGCCCCTGGCCTCGGTGGATTTCAGTGTGAATGAAGTCACAGAATACAGCAGCAGTGGTACACCTCATTCAAAATTCATGCACTGCTAAATCTGAATTACACATTCGCCATGATTCTCTCTGCACTTATTTGTGATTTTTATGTTGGCAAAATATTTCGGCTTTGCTTGTTTTGTTTTTTTGGTGGTGTTTTTTTGTTGAACATTTTTAAAATAGAAGTGATTTTTGGAATTTCTGGCCAAATCCTAAGAGTATGGCCAATTATTTCATGATACATTATGCATTCTGACACAGGGATAAAACACATATCCTGATACTCGTCGCTTGATTCAATATGTGTCCTGATACATGGATATCCCTTAAAAACTGAGGCGTAATGCAGTAGTTAGCAGGTTCATAAGTGTATAACTGTAAATAATAATGAACAGTTTTGTTTAAAAGTATCACAACATGCATCTCTGTATCAATTAGTGTATTTATCTCTATGTAACGGCAGAACAGCTTTGTATAAATACAATTTCAAACATTATGAGACTTTCTGGACCAGTTATGACCCAGCTATGTCTTATTACCTCAGTTTATATGTCCAGTCAGAACATTGTCTATTGCAGGGGTGGGCAATTATTTTTTCCACATGAGAAACAGAAAATATTGTGGAAGGTCGGGCCAAAATGCTTAACTCAATTCTGCGTAATGTTAATTGTATTTCTTTATAAAAAGCAGTAAATATTCTTGTTTTGACAAGCTGGTAAGACTGAGAGTTTATGTTATGACTAAGCAATGAAAAAGTGAGTTTGCCTTAGAAAAAAATGTCATTTAAAAAACAATGAAGCTTTAGTCCATGCATGAGGTAAAATGATAAAATATATAAATATATTTTGTACTTTCAAATTGGCTTAAACAGCCCAGTCAAAGTCAACCAAAGGGTTGTACAGACAGGTACAGTCCTGGTCTCTGTCCTGGTCTCTGTCCTGGTCTCTGTCCTGGTCTCTGTCCCTGGTCTCTGTCCCTGGTCTCTGTCCTGGTCTCTGTCCTGGTCTCTGTCCCGGTCCCTGGTCTCTGTCCCTGGTCTCTGTCCCTGTCTCTGTCCCGGTCTGGTCTCTGTCCCTGGTCTCTGTCCCTCTGTCCTGTCCCTGTCTCTGTCCTGGTCTCTGTCTGTCCCTGGTCTCTGTCCCGGTCTCTGTCCCTGGTCTCTGTCCTGTCTCTGTCCGGTCTCTGTCCCTGTCCCTGGTCCTCTGTCTCTCCTGGTCTCTCTGTCCCTGGTCTCTGTCTCCCCGGTCTCTGTCCTGGTCCCGGTCTCCTGGTCTCTGGTCTCTGTCCCGGTCTGTGTCCTGGTCTCTGTCCCTGGTCTCAGTCCCAGTCTCAGTCCTGGTCTAGTCCCGGTCTAGTCCCGGTCCCAATCTAGTCCTGGCCTCAGTATTGGTCTAGTCCCAGTCTCGGTCCCAGTCTGGTCCTGGTCTCAGTCTTGATCTCAGTCTTGGTCTCAGTCTTGGTCTCAGTCTTGGTCTCAGTCTTGGTCTCAGTCCCGGTCTGGTCTGGTCTGGTTCTGGTCTCAGTCCCGGTCTCAGTCTCAATCCCGGTCTCAGTCCCGGTCTCAATCCCGGTCTCAGTCCCGGTCTCAGTCCCCGTCTGGTCCCGGTCTCAGTCCTGATCACCCGACAGTCTACGGGAGCGCACCTCTGGGGCTGTCCCGACACTCAGTACTAGTTCAGTCCTGGCTGAGTCTTGGTTCAGTTCTGTTTTAGTCCTGGTTTAGTCCTGGCTCAGTCCGTATGCAGTGCAAAAATCCATCTTCGCAGTTTAAGTCACGGAAACGGGAAACTGCCGTTATCCGAAACACAAAATTGACAACTGAAAAAATGACTCGTTATCTGTTTTCTCTTTTTTTTTTTTTTTTTTTTTTTTTTTTAATGAAGAAAATTGTTGTTTTTTGTTTTCTTATTTTTGGTTCTATTTTGAAAAACAAACGAATAAATTACAGGGATTGACGAGGCTCACTGCAGCAGTAACGGAAAGAGGGGCGACGGTTTTACAATATAGAGTGAACTGGAGCCAAAGTTGGTGGACCCGGAAGCGCCCCATTTTCACTTCCAATTTGGAATACAGCAGCTATCGGGTTTAGCTACGTCATTTTATATTTACAGTCTAGGACCCAGACACAGGGAGAACATGCAAACTCCACACAAACTGGAAGTAGAACCTGGAGCCTTCTCGCTGTGAGCTGAGAGTTCAAGCCCGTCTCTCTGTTTTTGAGAAATATAGCGTCAAATTAGTCGCTCTAGAACATTTGGTTACCTCATTGATGGAAATATGTGGTCAAAATCTGCTTATACAATATCATAGAAAATGTAGTGGAAATCCCCCGCCCACATATCTCCCTCTGTGATGACATTATGTAACACAGAGCCGCCTAATGGAGCAGGTTACATCTATATCTGAAGAAAGGATGGATAAACAGGCTCAGTCTAGTGACATATACATAGAATTGGTTGTTTTTTAGAATTTTTACTGTTTTACATCAGATGTCCTTCCTCTTGTGAAGTGTCTTGCCCAAGGACACATAAAAAAAATGTGCTCAGTCAAGGTTTAAACAGTTTCATTTTCATTTGAGTTGCACATGCTCAGCTTTCTGTGATACTGTCGTCCTTACTGCTGTTCGTGTTAACTCTTTCCCCCATGAAGACGACATTTGACGACCCCCCCGAACCCTTAATGACGACTTTTGACACCTCCGCTGTATCACTAAAGACGAGATTTGACGACCTTTAGAAATGGCTCGGTTTTTCACATTTAAACAGAGACTGTGACAGGTGGGAGCCACTACAACCCACACTAGACTGACCAATAGGATTCAAGGATATGTTTTCGCCGATTTTTTCCGAAGTTAATCGAAGTAGTGACGATGGCAGCTTCCGGAAAAAACACAACACGAAACACGTGTAATGGAAAGATCGCGGCGCTGCGGCGCACAGTTTTAGAAATAATGAGGAGCGGACGTATTTTATGGATAAGTTTAGAGAAAGTGACTTTTATAGATTTCAAAGTGATGATGAGGGTGATTATAAAGTGGAAAACAGCGATAGCGACGGACTTACACAGAGTGAAACTTATGAAGATGAGAATGCCGCTGATGCGTCTGTGTGGAGTCCTGCGATATCCGAACAAACTATCCGGGCTTTATACTTGATTATGAACCAAAATTGCCCTGAAATCACTCGTGGAAGTCTGTTTTCTTTTATGCAATTATGCTCTATGGGTGTAGCCCTAGTAACATATGTATGGGTTGTTCCTAGTAGGCGTCCAGGGGGGAAAGAGTTAAGGTCAGATAATGTTTTTAATGGGAGAATTGCATGTATTTTTTAGTAATGTCCCATATTTTTTGAACTATAAGTCACACTTTTTTTCATGGTTTGGGTGGTCCTGTGACTTATACTCCGGTGCGACGTATATATTAACATTTTCACACTTGTTATTACTTTAACTTGCCTTTCAAAATGAAATTTCGGTTTCTGGTCTCTGATTTTATAAAATAAATTTCCCTCAAAAAGCGCAACTGATGTTTTTTCTTCTTCATTTAGCATTTTTTGGCTGGTGCGACTTATACTCCAGAGCGACTTATAGTCTGAAAAATTCAATGACTATTACCATATTTATCTCACCATCCTCTACATTTGTCCTTGATGTAGTATAGAGCATATTTTGATTGATTTATTTGATTATCTTACTTTTTTTTTTTATCTATTTACCTACTTTGCTCCACACTCAATTGTAAATTCCCTACATGGAAAAAAAGATTGCTGAATTTGTGTAAAAAATATGGAAAGCTGTTGCATACAATAAAATTATGTTCAGTCTTTGAAACTTATTTCGGTCCCCTCTACACATATTTTTCTCAGAACATAAATGTCACTTTTTCATGTTGATGAAATTTGATTAAATCATGCTGAATATGCATGTATATCTTATGTTACCTTATCATGAAAATTTGACTTTTTTATGGTTTTATTTTTTATTATTCTGTCTACACAATTATTTTAGCAGGCAGCATTAAATATCCTTAAAGGGTTTTTAAGTAAAAGAATGCAAACCTTTAGTTTCTCACAGTTCTGTATTCTCTTAAACAGAATAAAATACAGAGAGCACAGGCACTTTAACAAACTTGGTCAACAGGAAAATTTGACTAAGGCTAAACCAAAAAATAAAAACAAGAAACAGATTTTCCACTTACAAATGAACAATACAAGTACATTCATGGCAGATCTCAATGTTTTTGCGATTTATTTAATTTCTGGTGATTAATTGTGCTAGTTGAAATGAATAATTTTCCCTTATTTTTTAAGATCTTGTACTACTGTACTATACAAAATTGACTCTTGTTGAGCTTTAAGCCATGTTAGAATGTTGTTACCTCATCAAAAACAGACCTGGAGTTGTGTTTTGTTTCATTCTCAAGTTTGAGTAACTCTTTCCCTTCGTTTGTACCCATCGTTTACACGCAAACGGCAAAATTTCCCTCCAAAACAAATCTTTCTAAAACCCCGGCTAGACTTGAGATTCTGGAAAACTATGGGTTTTGCATTTGCATGAAAAGTGAGATAAACAGAGTTTCAGGAGCTGACGCACCAAAAGTGCGACCACTGTTTCCCTTTTGCTCTGATGATCATGGTGCATCAGAGCAGCAGTCGTGTTTTTTCTGGTGCAAACACTTTTCATGTGTTTGCATTTTCACACACAGCTGATGTTTCATGTCCATGACTAGAGACGAATGAGGCTCGGAGGTCAGTGATTTTACCACTTCTTTAACAGATCTGTGGAGAGGCGAGCCTGCTCAGTACTGCATGTTTTTTAAGGTATTTTTCAGTAATACTTACAACTGTAATGAAATAAATGTTACAGGTTTGAATCTAATCCAGGTGCCGCCCAGAGGTTTGGTGTAGTTATGATGGCGCTCTGTGGCGTATTTATGCAGGTCGATATAAAAGAAAACTTTTTTTGAAAACAATGCAATGTGCTCGATGTTATTTTGGAAAATGGAGGGAGGGAAATATTCGCTTCTCAACATCTGTGTAAACGTAGCCTTAGTCTACATCTCTAAAACTCAAAATGCCCTGTTCCACCGTGTGATGTCATGAAGCGGAAGTTATCAGCTACCTTTTACCTTTAGTTCAGTAGAGCTTGGCAAATCGAGGGCTGAAATTATCCAAATGATTTTAGTGAAACTGTTTGGAGTTTAAAAAAGCAGTGGAGCAATTCCTGTATTACCAGGAGGAACAGAGTGTTTTCAGTTTGAAAGAAGACCTCATCTTAAATGTGCAGGGTTTACTTGTTAAACATGTGTGAATGAAACAAAACTCCACTGCGGATATGTTTTTGATGAAGTACAAACATTATAACATGGAGCAGATAAAGTTTATGTAGAAATATTTAGATTTGACATGATTATTACACAGTAAATGTTACCTCTGCACTCTGCTTAGGCCTGTCTGGAGAGATTTGGAGACCTTTCTCTCTGTAGCTCTTCTTTATGCAGTAGATGTTGTTGTGTGCAGACCGAGGATGAGATGGAGATGATCTGAGGCTGACTGGAGCGTGCACTGAGTCAGATATTTGATGCAAGAATAACTGTTTGTCTGTGACAGCAGTGATCACAACACAACTGCACCGTGTCTCACCAGCACACGTCTTTATTTTAGAACAAGAAAATACATCATGTACAGATGGCGGTGTTGTCACGATAACAAAAATCCAAACTTGAATCCATCTTGATACTCAAAACCGATCTTGATTCCACAGTGATAATAAAAACACAAGACAAGATGATAGAATGTCATTTATGGAGTAAGAAAGCTTTCAGAAATATTCATGTGCGTAGGATAGAAATCTGTGCAAAAACTTTATCCATCAGAATATAAATTGAAATGTTATGACTTCAAGAATTATAATCACGAAATGAAAACTTTGAAAAAAATGAAACACTTTTTCAGTACGAATCATAGACTATTTATGTATGAAGACCTGGGTTAGTCCTGGTTTAGTTCTGGTTTAGTCCTGGTTCAGTCCTAGTTTAGTCCTCCTGGTTCAGTCCTGGGATCAGTCCTGGGACCAGTCCTCTTTTAGTCCTGTTTTAGTCCAGTTTTAGTCCTGTTTTGGTACTGTTTTAGTCCTGGTTCAGTCCTGGTTTAGTCCTCCTGTTTCAGTCTAGGATCATTTCTGGTTCAGTCCTGGTTCAGTCCTGTTTTAATCCTGGTTTAGTCCTAGTTTAGTCCTGGTTCTGTCCTGGTTCAGTCCTGGGATCAGTCCTGGGACCAGTCCTCTTTTAGTCCTGTTTTAGTCCTGTTTTAGTCCTGTTTTAGTCCTGTTTTAGTACTGTTTTAGTCCTGGTTCAGTCCTGGTTTCAGTCCTGGTTCAGTCCTGTTTAGTTTTTTAGTCCTGTTTTAGTCATGTTTTAGTCCTGTTTTAGTCTGTTTTAGTCCTGGTTCAGTCCTGGTTCAGTCCTGGTTCAGTCCTGGTTCAGTGATGTTTTAGTCCTGTTTTAGTCCTGGTTCAGTCCTGGTTTAGTCCTCCTGTTTCAGTCTAGGATCATTTCTGGTTCAGTCCTGGTTCAGTCCTGTTTTAATCCTGGTTTAGTCCTAGTTTAGTCCTCCTGGTTCAGTCCTGGGATCAGTCCTGGGACCAGTCCTCTTTTTTAGTCCTGTTTTAGTCCTGTTTTAGTAGTCTGTTTTAGTCCTGGTTCAGTCCTGGTTCAGTCCTGGTTCAGTCCTGGTTCAGTCCTGGTTCAGTGATGTTTTAGTCCTGTTTTAGTCCTGGTTCAGTCCTGGTTTACTCCTCTGTTTCAGTCTAGGATCATTTCTGGTTCAGTCCTGTTTTTAATCCTGTTTAGTCCTAGTTTAGTCCTCCTGGTTCAGTCTGGGATCAGTCCTGGGACCAGTCCTCTTTAGTCCTGTTTTAGTCCTGTTTTAGTCTGTTTAGTCTGGTTCAGTCTGGTTCAGTCCTGGTTCAGTGATGTTTTAGTCTGGTTTAGTCCTGGTTCAGTCCTGTTTAGTCCTCCTGTTTCAGTCTAGGATCATTTCTGGTTCAGTCCTGGTTCAGTCCTGTTTTAATCCTGGTTTAGTCCTAGTTTAGTCCTCCTGGTTCAGTCTGGGATCAGTCCTGGGATCAGTCCTGTTTTAGTACTGTTTTACTCCTGTTTTAGTTCTGGTTCAGTCCTGTTTTAGTCCTATTTTATTTGTGTTTTAGTCATGTTTTAGTCCTGGTTCAGTCCTGGTTTAGTCCTCCTGTTTCAGTCTGGGATCATTTCTGGCTCAGTCCTGTTTTAGACCTGGTTCAGTCCTGTTTTAATCCTAGTTTAGTCCTGATTTAGTCCTCCTGGTTCAGTCTGGGATCAGTCCTGCTTTAATCCTGTTTTAGTCCTGTTTTAGTCCTGGTTTAGTCCTGGTTTAGTCCTGGTTAGTCCTGGTTCAGTCCTGGTTCAGTCTGGTTTCCTGGTTCGGTCCTGTTTTAATCCTGTTTAATCCTAGTTTAGTCTCCTGGTTCAGTCTGAGATCTGTGATCAGTCCTGTTTTAGTCTGTTTTATCTGTTTTAGTTCTGGTTCAGTCCTGATTTAGTCCTTTTTATTTGTGTTTTAGTCATGTTTTAGTCCTGGTTCAGTCCTGGTTTAGTCCTCCTGTTTCAGTCTGGGATCATTTCTGGCTCAGTCCTGTTTTAGACCTGGTTCAGTCCTGTTTTAATCCTAGTTTAGTCCTGATTTAGTCCTCCTGGTTCAGTCTGGGATCAGTCCTGCTTTAATCCTGTTTTAGTCCTGTTTTAGTCCTGTTTTAGTCCTGGTTTAGTCCTGGTTTAGTCCTGGTTCAGTCCTGGTTCGGTCCTGGTTCCTGGTTCAGTCCTGGTTCAGTCCGTATGTGGCGCAAAAATCCAACATCTCAATCAACATTTCTTTCTCAATAAATAAAGCCTGTGAAGTGATGATGTATTTTTGACAGTAAAGTTGCATCTGTGAATTTGTGTTTGTACTGAAGAAAGTATAATCGTAAATTTTCATTTCGTGATTGTAATTCTTGACGTTGTAACTTTCCAATTCGTATTCTGATGGATAAAATACACACAATACATTTTATGTATGACATCGTAAACTCATTCAAGAGTTTACGAATATTTATTTTATGCTTAACTTCAGCCAAATATGCACAGATTTTTATCGTATGCACACAAATTTTTCAAAAGCTTTCTTACGCCATAGTAATTTTCAGGATTAAATAATACATAATACTTGCTTTTATATTACCATGTGGTCTTTTATCTGTGTAATCCCTCAGGTCCATGTAGGTTCCGTAGTGGTCCATGGGCGTATACTTATTCACGTGCTCTTATATCTGTTCTGATTCTGCTCAAAATCATTCTAAAGCTATTCAGGTTTACTCTCTGTCCTGTGAATGTGACTTTTTCACTATCGATACTTGCTGAATTTTGGATCTAGTTTTAGTATTGATTAGTAGGGATGTAACAATAACCAAAATATTGTGCTATCGTATCGTCAAAAGTCTCAATAACATCGTTGACCACCACAATATATCGAATTACAATTTCGTTTGCTTAAATGCATTGTTTTACAGTAGCAACATCTTATGATCATCAGAAACTACATATCCCATGATTCATTTCAGTGCAGACAATATGAAGATATGTTTTCTACTTGAATTCTTGGGATTATGATGGAAATAATTCACACCAAAATCTTGTCATGGTATTTTAAAAGCAAAAAATTGTCATATCTACAATTATGTTAGCCTTTCCAAAATATCGAAATAAATATCGTACCGTGAGATTTGGATATTGTTACATCCCTATTGATTACTTTCAGATTTTAGTTGATACTTATAGATATTTTACTTCTCTTGCAGATGTTTAGTGGTCTCCTGAAGCACACTCCACCTCCGGCCCTCGCTGCCAGCTCCGCCTCCTCCTCCCCCTCCTCCTCCGCCTCGGACCAAAACAACCACGACGCACAGCCCACGCAACCTCCGCTACCCACAATCCCGCGGGGTCACCTGGTCGTGGGCCCCAAAGACCAGCTCCGCCTCCTGACCCCGGTCGGCAGCTCGGCGACGTCCAATCACCGTACGGCGACCATCAAAGCGTCCCACCAGGAAGAGGACGATGACGACAACGGCGGAGGGGGGAGGGTCAAGAAAAAACGCAAGAAAAAAGACAAGCGCGAAAGAATCGGGGATGTGGAGGAGGAGCAGAGAGGAAGCAGTAAACCAAAGAAAAGAAAAGAGGAGAAGGAGAGGGGGCCGACCGTGGTGGTGCTGACTCCGAGGAAGACCAAGGAGCCCAAGGAGAGGAAGGAGAGGAAGAGTAAAACCAAGGATGCTAGAAAGGACAATGGGACGACGGGGGTTAGGCACGTGAACGCCGTAGGTCCCGGGGCGGCTGTGGCTCCCATTAAAATTCCGGGGAAAAGAGGACGCAAACCCAAGATCAAGATCCTACCTCCTATACCTCCGGGGCAAGGTAAGGGCAGCTTCTGGAAGTGTGTTAAACTCTTTCCTCCTTGGACGCCGACTAGGAATAACCCTGACATATATTCCTAGGGCTACCCTTAGAGCATAATTGCATAAAAGAAAACAGACTTCCACAAGTGATTATAAATGATTTTCACACTCATGAACACAGACATATTTGGTATCTCTGGAAACCTTAGACTCTGAACTCTTCATTTATGGATGTTTAAATGTGATTCAACTGAGAATTGAGAGTTTACCTGGTCAGGTGCAAAATCGAAAACACAAAACTACATTCAGCATCTAATATATGCATGTTCTGAGCACTATATTCATAAAAAATTAAAAAAATATATTTGTCAAAGTATTTCAACAGATTTCATATCACCAGATACAGTATAGCCAAGCATAAGCGTTTGTTTCTGTAGCAATTCGGTCATACATCGTATCTTGGAAAAAAGACTGAAATATTTCAAAGGACTCGTCCGAGCAACATCCAGATTTTGGGGCATTTTTGGTTCATAATCGAGTATAAAGCCCGGATAGTTTGTTGGGATATCGTAGGACTCCATACAGACATCACTGGCATTCTCATCTTCGTAAGTTTCACTCTCTGAAATTCCGTCGCTATCGCTGTTTTCCACTTTATAATCAACTTCTTCATCACTTTGAAATCTATAAAAGTCACTTTCTCTAAACTTATCCATAAAATACGTCCGCTCCTCATTATTTCTAAAACTGTGCGCCGCGATCTTTCCATTGCACGTGTTTCGTGTTGTGTTTTTTCCGGAAGCTACAATCGTCACAACTTCGATTAACTTCAGAAAAAATCGGCGAAAACATATCCTTGAATCCTATTGGTCAGCCTAGTGTGGGTTGTAGTGACCCTGACCTATCACAGCCTCTGTTTGCATGTGAAAAACTGAGTCATTTCTAATGTCAAATCAGGTCTTTCGTGATACAGCGGAGGTGTCAAAAGACGTCATTAAGGGTATGGGGGGGGGTCGTCAAATGTTGTCTTCATGGGGGAAAGACTTAAGGGAAATGTGTGTGAACCATAATAGATCAACAGGACTTACTTTAGTTTGTGATGTTTACTCTGCTCACTTACTCCCTTTTCACACTGATTTAAAGTAGACTAATTACACAAAATTGACTTTTTAGAGCTTTAAACCATGTTATAATCGTTTCCCTCTTCATATTTAATCAATCAATCAAACTGTATTTCTATAGCACCTTCCAACAACCAAAGCCGACCAAAGTGCTGTACAACATTAAAACAAGATAAAAAACAATAAACATCATACAAATAGGTCAACAAAGCACATTACACCATTAAAATAAAGAAAGTGTCACAGGGCCACTAATTGTTCTAAATAAGTAGGTTTTAAGTTTGGCTTTGAACAAAGGCAGGTCAGGGACGGACCGTAACTCAATCAGCAAAGAGTTCCAGAGTTTTGGACCGACCACTGCAAAAGAACAATCACCCCAGTGTTTGCACCGGGACCGGGGGACCTCCAGCAGATGTTGCCTGGCAGATCGTAGAGCTCTGCTGGATCTGAGGGGTCAAAATCTCACACAAGTAGGAAGGTGCAAGACCATTGACTGCATTAAAAATAAACATCAAAATTTTAAAAGGAATTCTGAACTGGACAGGGAGCCAGTGCAAGGAGGACAGGACAGGGGTGATGTGGTCATGTTTCCGACTGTTAGTGAGCAGGCGAGCTGCAGCATTTTGCACGAGCTGCGAACGGTGAAGACCAGCTTGATTAATCCCCACAAAGCGTGCATTACAGTAGTCTATGCGGGAACTAACAAAGGCATGGACGGCTTTCTCCAGGTCACCACGGCTCAAGAAGGGTTTAACTTTTGCCAGGAGGCGGAGCTGAAAGAAGCTTGCACTGACCACTGAATCTATTTGTTTATCAAGTTTTAGACTGCTATCCATTCCATCCATCCATATTTAGTCATATGAAGTTGTATTTGGAGTGATTTGTGCAGCCAGTGCCAAAAATGTTGTGTTCTTAGGCAAGACACTTCACCCACATTGCCTAGTTTGAAAGTGTGTATGATTTTAGTGGTGGTTGGAGGGGGGCTGATGGTGCAGATTGACAGCCACTCTTCCCTCAGTTTGCCTCAGGACAGCTGTGGCTCCAGTAGCAGCTTACCGCCACAGAGCGTTGGGTGAATAAATACTGCAATGTAAAGCTCTTTGGGTGTCTTGAAAGGCGTTATTTAAACCCAGCGGTTAATTAATTATTGACAAGATGCCATTTTTTCTATCAATCCCTGTGGGTATTAGCCTGATTCATCAGCCGGTTTCACTTTGTAGTAACCGTCTGACCTCGCAGCATTGGATTCAGTCACTCGATGGCTGGTGAAAAATTGAAAAAATGCATAGCGCAGTCAGATGACGGATGTCCAAAAGCTTTTTTATTTTTAAAATAATGTTTCGGCAAAAAAGCCTTCATCAGATATTTTTCTTGTTTTAGACCACAGCACGCAAACACACATTTTTGTCTTGCTGCTCCTTGCAATTGCACCTCTACAAGAATTTTGGTGTGCATTTTCTGTTTCTTTTGACATTTTTTTTATTTATTTAACCAGTCACTGCTATTTGGTCGTGATGTATGTAATGCGCCACTAACGGGGCTAACTGGTATATTAAACTTTTCCCAAATCCCGTAGGAAGAAGGGCAATAACGTCTTTCCCCTTGATAAAATTCACCAAACATTCTCTTTGTTCCAGCTTTAAATCCTCAATGTCGGGAATTGTTGCCGACACAAAATGTATGACTCTTCGCTGATTGGCTGGTGTCTCGACTCGTTCTTCCAGGGTTTTTGCGAACCATCTACTGTATTTCGATTCCTGACCTAGTCGCTGGAGGGAAATGAATTTGAGTGGCAGCACTAGGTAGTTATGTGGGTAAACCCCCACTACTCTCTATTTACTTTGTTCTCCAATGTATTTTTTTCTCACTTTCTTATTTTGACACACGTACGATTCGACAGTGTGTTCAATTTTGCTACAGCTGAAAAAAAATCTGCAGCTTGCTAGTGTGATGTGACTGTCCATCTGAGGGGTCAACAACTCCTCGGCTCTTTATTGTGATGACATTTATCGCGATGTCAGTTCTTATTGGGCACCACAGGTTTCTAACACAGAAGTCAGTGGATTTGTTTATTTTATTGAGTCATTTTAGATGATTATTACAATTTAAAATATGCAAATGACAACATAATGCGCCGTCATAATCATCTATTATAGATCATAACTATATATCAGGCTCAAGCACACTGTTTTCTGATCTGTGTCATAATATTGTTTCCTCATCACAAACAGACCTGGAGTGCTTTGTTTCATTCACATTTTTAACACACAAGCTCTGCATATTTAGGCTGAGTTCTTCTCTCAAACAGAGAACACTCTTTTCCACTTTGTGATGTCATGTGGTGATACAGGAAGTGCTCCACTGTGTTTTTAAACTCCATACAGCATCACTAGAATCATTTGGATAATTTCAGCCCTGGCATTTCCAGTTTCTGAACAAAATGTAAAAGGTAGTTGTTAACTTGAAAACAACCACTTCATGACATCACAAGGTGGAGCAGAGCATTTTGAGCTTTGAAGATGTAGAGTAATAATAAATGATTACTCAGAGATGTATGAATGAAAGAAAACACAACTCCGGGTATGTTTATGATGAGGTAACAGCGTCATAACAAGACTAAAGCTCACAAGAGTCAATATTGCGTAATGCAGGACCTT
The DNA here is from genome assembly GCF_026225935.1 of Boleophthalmus pectinirostris. Taxonomy (NCBI): domain Eukaryota; kingdom Metazoa; phylum Chordata; class Actinopteri; order Gobiiformes; family Gobiidae; genus Boleophthalmus; species Boleophthalmus pectinirostris. Next base: position 10,695,557 of record NW_026571299.1, read on the forward strand.
TAATAACAAAGGCGTCAGATATTTCAGAGGAAGAGGCTCCCAGATCTTGAGAGTGTGGAGTCTCTCTCTCCGCTCAGCTGGTCTTCACAAGTGTTTGTTTTGGTCGACAACAAAAGGAAATGTTTCAAAGTCTCCCGCTGTCCTTAAACGCCCCTAAAGCTACTGCTCATCGTGTTGCCTTCAAGGGACCTCCGGAGAGTGGGATTTTAGTGTTTCATCAGCGCGGTTTGTAAATGTCGGTGCATGTGGGAGGCAAGTTCTTTAGAGCTGGTTGGATAGATATGGAAATAGCTCCTCTTCACTGGAAAACAAAATGATTCACAAAGAAAAGAAAAATGGAAAAAATGTATTATAATATGTACATTTCTAAGCAATGACCTGGCACAGTCAAGTGAGCTCTACCTTTTTTAAAATTTAATTTATATATTTTTTTCATTTTGATAGATAGATACTTTATTGATCCCAAAGGAAATTCAAAGTTTGAGTAAAATTAATCTGTTTTGTTCCCATTTCCGATCTATATAAAACAGTTCTTACGGTTGAAATGAGATTGCTGTGTGCTGTCTGTCTAATCTTAGAGCGTTTATTCCCCATGGAGAAGGAAGTGTGCTGTTAGCATGCTAATATTTGTTGGCTTTACTGTGATATAACTCTGCTCTAGCCTTTAAAATGTGTTTGTTATTTATTATTATTATTAAAGCTATTACGGTTCAAAGTAGGCAGATTATTAGCTGCAAAGTATCAGTAGACCCGTAGGATTTAACTGAGGGAGGATTTTTGAAGTTTTTGGACATATTTCATGAAAACACCAGTGAAGTCCAGAAGAATATTGGAACCTGTCATAATTGAAAGCATATTACATTATTTTATGATCTAAACAGACCTGGAATTGTGTTTTGTTTCATTCTCACATGTTTAACACACAAACCCGTTCTTTTCTGAAACAGAAAACACGACACATTCCACCTTGTGATGTCATGTGGTAATACAGGAAGTGCTACTCTGTGTTTTTAAACTCCATACACCTTCACTAGAATCATTTGGATCATTTTAGCCCTGAAGTTGTCAATCTCTGCTGAACAAAAGGTAAAAAGGTATATGTTAACTTGTAAACTACATTGTGAGTCCGGCATTTCGATCGATGTTTTTTCTGCTCAATAAATAATGCCTGTGAAGTGAGGACATATTTTTGACAGTAGAGTCTGTGAATTTGTATTCGTACTGAAGAAAGTGTAATCCTATATTTTCATTTTGTGATTGTAATTCTTGATGTCGTAACTTTTCAATTTGTATTCTGATGGATAAAATACACAAAAATCCCAAATCCCGTAGAATGAAGGGCAATAACGTTTTTTCCGCTTGATGAAATTCACCAAACATTCTCTTTGTTCCGGCTTTAAATCCTCGATCTTGGGAATCGTTGCCAACACAAAATATCTCTTTGCTGATTGGCTGGTGCCTGAACTCACACTTCCGGGTTTTTTTGCGAATCGTCTAGTGTATTCCGATTCCTGACCTGAAATTGAGTGGAGGCACTACATGGCCCCAACCTGGCAACAGATTTCTATCCTTTGCACACGAATATTTCTGAAAGCTTTCTTACTCCACATTTGTAGATGTAGACAGACTAATAATAAAAGTTATTAAAACACATGTGAATGAAACAAAACATAACTCCAGGTCTGTTTTTGATGAGGTAACAACATTATAACATGGCTTAAAGCTTACAAGAGTCAGTTTTTATGTTTAAGAGTCACATTACTGTCAAAACAACTAATAATAAAAACAAGATTTGCGCACATAAACATGCTTTTCCTATGCTTCTATTTAAAACTGGAACTGTTGCATGTTTCTATGGTTACACAAAGTAAAGGAATCATGTCTGACTGCAATTCATAGAAACATAACCTTTTTGATTTAGCAGTTTTATCACTGACATTTGGAAAAAAATAAAGTTTGAAGGGCAATATTAAGCCTGTAAGAAGCTATTCAATAAGATAAATATATCAATGTATGTTATTATACAAGTTAGAACATTTGCATTTGTGTAACTTTTCCCGTGGACGGTCCGTCACCCGATTTTCTCCATGGAAATTTTACTGCTTTGTCTGTAATGTTTCACAGTATGGCATTAAACCTTTCTATCTTCATGGAGGCCAAACCCGACCAAGTTACAGGTCAGATCTGTGGAAAGGTGACCCCACTCACAGTCAGAATGCCTGTTTTTGTAGGTATTTTTTAGCAGTAAAACCACCTGTAATTGAATAAATGTAAGCTAGAGCTGTTTAATGTCATACTGTGGAACATTCCAGACAGAAATATTCATAGAAACAAGAAGGTGAAGGACCCCCAACCGAAAAGTTTTACAGTGCATGGTTGCATGGCTGTGCAAATAACCGAATTTTGATTGTGATTTTGATTTTCTTTCGATTTCCAATCTCATATAATAAAGTTGAAATGATTTAAAGCTTAACACAGCTTATTTTGGGGTATTTTTTAATATAAATAAGTATATTTATTTTATTTTTAACTATAGAGATTGTAGAACAGCTGGATTTATAGCATATTTTTTATACTTTTATGTTTTTCTGTGCCTTACTTTGTGTTCAAAGTATATTTTATTAATTTTATGTTTTCTACATCGCAAAACTGCTCTAAGGTTCATATTTGTAGCCTGTATTTGTTTTAAATGTGAACGTTTCGCGTAATTATCAAAAACAAAGTGTTTTTTTTTTTTGAGAAAGAGAGAGAAATTCTGAATAAAAGCATCGTGTAACAAAAAAATAATCATTTGAAATAATCCTGATTTCAATATTGACCAAAATAATTGCAATAATGATCTTTTTTTTTCCATTATCGAGCAGCCCTAGTGCAGGGAGAAAAGTATTTGACGAACCCTCCACCAGAAAAGTTACACAATCCACAATGCACCTTTTATGTTAATTATTGATTTTTATTTTCCCTTTTCCTCCGCAGGTGCCCCAGCTCCTCCCATCCTCTCCAGCAAAGTCTCCGGACACCACCAGGCTTCCCAGGCCAAGGGCAACGGTCCGGCCCACCACCGCGCTCCCCCCTCCGGCCCCAAACAGCGCGGACGCAAGCCTAAGTGAGTACCTCCTCCACGCACAGGGACACAGCACAGTAATAGTAATTTATGGACATCCGAAACAATAAAAAACCAAAGATGCAGTTACGCCTGTCTTCAAGTGGACAATAATGGCGGCAATGGGAACAAGGTAGCAGTAAAGATGTCAACCTTTAGGAGTTATAGCTACTTCTCGACTGGGTTTGTAATAGATCATTTAAGGGTTGTTATGGTCTGTCCCTTTTCATTTGTAAAGGTGAGAAATAGACAATTGATTTGGACATTTAGAGGTGGAATATATGACTCATGAATAAAGTAAAAAAGACTGTATATGTATCTGAATATTGTTATCTATGAGAGCAATGGAGGGAGAACTGTCTTAAAAATAAATCAGACTCCAACGCTTCTGGTAGATAAATTTGGTTTCACAAAGGATTTTTATTGCAGGAAAAATAAATTCTGATACGCACTGTGTTTCTTACCATATTTATGCAATTGGTCTCTCGCTTTTACGCTGTTCAGCCTCTTCTCCGTCCAAACTTTGCACCAAAACTACTCAAACTTCCATATAGACGCTCCATGCTGCTGGTCCTTGGTTGCCACGGAAACGGGGTTGTATTTCAGGGTCACGTTTTTGCTGCAGCTTGTTTTATAGTCAGTGGAGAATAAATATTGTCAATTTAGTTCGTATTTGATACATGAAACATAACACTTTTGATTTAGCAGTTTTATTACTGACATTTGGAAAAAAATAAAGTTTGAAGGGCAATATTAAGCGCGTAAGAAGCTAGTTAAATATAATCAATAAAATAAATATTATAATTAAAACAAAGTCAAATGCATGTTATTATACAAGTTAGAACAGACATGTCAAATTCAGGCCCGGGGACCAAATTTGGCCCGCGATATAATTATATTTGGCCCGTGAGATCATTTCAAATATGTATTAGAGTTGCCCGCCTGCTAAAGATAGACTAAAATTAAATATTTTTTTATTATTTTATATTTTGCTTGTTCTGGATTCAATGTTTAGGCAAAACTATTAAAAATGTATTTTAATAAGAAAAGGTTTAACGTTACATATCTCGAAAGAAGAGAAAACATGCAGATATTGTTGACATTTTTCAATAAATATTTAGTTTGGCCCACAACTTAGTCCCAGTTTTTAATTTTGGCCCTCTGTGAATTTGAGTTTGACACCCCTGCATTAGAACATACACTTTTTTAAAAGATGGATTGTGTAATGTTTCTGGTGGGGGTTCCATCACCTGATTTTCTCCATGGAGATGTTATTCCCTTGTCTGAAATGTTTTACAGTATGGCATTAATCCTTTATATCTTCATGGAGACTAAACCAGACCAAGTTACTGGTCAGATCTGTGACGAAACAACCTGGCTCACATTCAGAATCTCTGTTTTTCTAGGTATTTTTGAGCTATAAAACCACCTGTAACTGAATAAATGCAAAGTAGAGTTGTTTAATGTCATACTGTGGAACATTCACAGCAGAGCATTGACATTTGGACCTAAAATCGAGAGTCACTATTAACTTAAAGGTGCACTGTGTAACATTTCTAGTGGAGAGTCCACCATCTGCTTGTCTCCACGGAAATGTTATTGCTTTGCTAGAATGTTCCACGGTATAGTTTAAACCCATTTTTTTATGAGGGAGACAAGCAGGTTACAGCACTACGCTACATTACAGTTCAGATCTGCGGAAAGTCACCCCTATTCACAGACTGAATATTTTGTATTTTTGAGAAATAGAAACACCTGTTATGAAGAAATGCTAAATAGATGTGTTTAATGCCATACCATGGAACGTTCCAGGCAAAGCAATAACATCTCCATGGAGACGAGCAGGTAGCAGACCCTCCACTAGAAAATTTACGCAGTGCACCTTTAAAAGAACAGCAAAAACAGAGCAGTTTACAGACATGGGCGTTCATACAGAACTAGAATCACATGAGGGGCTCTGAGTTTACAGAATTACAGTCATATTTGGAGGAATTTTTACAGACATTTTTACAGAAACGGACGATTCACACGGGTCTAGAAATAAAGACAATGTTCATAATTATTGCAATTTACCGGCAGACTCCAGGTAAAACTAATCCCATGTGAATAGGGCTTTAGTGTCTATTTAAAGGTCCTATATTATACAAACTTGACTCTTGTAAGCTGTAATTCATGTGAGGCCCTATTCACATGGGATAAGTACAACCTGGGGACGTCTGGTAATTTGCAAATTATCGCCCCACCTCTGTGTTACTTGTGGCTCATTCGCACGGGATAAGCAAAATCCGCAAATTACCTATTTTACTGACATTGGCATAGAGAAAGAGACATAGAAAGAAAAGAAAGAGATAGAAAAGCCGCGCAATTACAACAGCGAACACTGAGATATAGATTCAGACGGTACTAGTATTATCACCAGGACGTCTGTGTTTGATGAAATATAGAAGGTAATTTACAGAAGAAGTTTTACTTTACAAAATTACAGACAATCTCAGGCATCCTCTACAATTATTACAAAATCACTATCACACTGCAGTAGCTCAGTTGGTAGAGCATTCGCCCACTGATCTGAAGGTTGGTGGTTTGATTCCAGCTCTCGACATAAACATCACAGGTTGAGCGGTCAGATCCACTGACACACAGGTTGGCTGGTGTGATTCCAGCTCCCAGAGATGAATGCTGTCGTTGTGTCCTTGGGCAAGACACTTAACCCACCTTGCCCACAGTGTCTGCGTACACTGGTGTGTGAATGTGTGTGTGAATGGGTGAGTGGTTCCTTGTTGTAAAGCGCTTTGAGTGCCTTGAAGGTGGAAAAGTGCTATAGAAAAATGTGACCATTTACCATTTACTAAAGGTCCACAGGTAATACTAATCCCATGTGAATAGGGCTTTAGAATAGGGATTTAATGTTATTACTTCAATCACACATGTCTGAGTAACCCTTTATTATTAATCTGTCTACATCTCCAAAGCTCAAAATGCGCTGTTCCACATTGTGATGTCATGAAGAGGTAGTTTTCAAGTTAACAGCTACATTTGACCTTTAATTCAATAAAGATGAGCATTTCCAGGACTGAAATCTTCCAAATGATTCTAGTGAATATGACACAGTGGAGCACTTCCTGTATTACCAGATGACATCACAAGGTGGAACAAAGTGTTTTTAGCTGGGTTTGTGTCAAACGTGTGAATGAAACAAAACACAAAACTCCAGGTATGTTTGTGATGAGGATAAACATTATAACAGATCTGAAAATAGTGAAATATGGGCCCTTTAAATGTTTAGTGAAGAGAATTTGTCATTATAATTTTGTATTTTTAGACATTTGATGAACCAACTGTTTTGTTGACTGGACTTGGCTGGTCAAAAGAACTGAGTTAAAATGTCATTCCTGGTCTCAATAATCAATCATCACGACTGTACAATTAGACTTTCCTTATCGATACCTCTCCTTAATTTCCTGTCTATTTCTCTTTATCTCCTCAGAGCGGCTGGTTCTCTGCCGGTGGAGAAGAAGAAGAAGGGGAAGAGGAGAAAGGAGGAGCTGCTCCTGGAGGCCGTGGAGAGCGATGACACCACCTCCACGTCCGGCCTCACTGTGGGGGGAGAGGACAGCCAGGACCCTCTGGACAGCAGCGTGAGTGGGAGAAACAGAACTCACTTACAGATCTTTGACTAATTTTTTGAGATAAAACTAAGAAACACATGTTTTTAAGTCATAATTCCTTTTATGTTTTTAAATATTTTCAGTAACATTAACACATAAGAGAACATTTAATAATTCAATTCCTATATTACCGTATTTTTTGGACTACAAGGCGCACCAGATTATAAGGCTCAATATCGATTATTCTGAATTTCCTCATCTATTTTCATACATAACGCGCACCAGATTATAAGTTGCATTAAGTGAAACAAACAGACGACACTTGAGACTGATCTCTTAGCCCAGGCATCCACGATCCATCGGCAGATCGTGGTGTAATTCACCCGGCGTTGCCTCCCTGTCTTGGTGAATGTGTATTATGAATGTGAATGTGGGTGGATAATTTAAGTTTTTTTTTTTATTTCCTACGAGGACGACTCAAATATACATTGAGTAATAATGTGTTTAATGCAGCTTTGCGCACATTTGTTTGCGTTTACAGAAACCAAACTTAAAACCACATGGCTAATTTGCATAAACTATAAGCTCTTCAAAAAACAGCTGCTCCTTGTGCGCTGATGCGGTTCAGCTTCTATCGAACTGAAAGACACAACTCAGTGGAATATGTGTGTTCTTTCTGTGACATTTCACTGATGTCAGAAATGCCGACGCAGATCTATACTTCCCCCTTTACTCCGTGAGGCTGCTGACTACAGTAGCCATAAAGCGCCGACAATACATCAAACGGTGCGGCTTCGTAGCTTACCAAAGTCGTACTAAAACATTTTGACAGATTTTGAGCGCAGTGTACCACATAAAATCAGTTCAAGGTCAGTAAGCACCAGAATGAGCACCAACCAGAATGAATATGTAAGGCGCACTGTCGATTTTTAAGAAAATTAAAGGATTTTAACTGCGCCTTATAGTACAAAAAGTACGGTACACAAAATTACCCATGTAATAATGTTGTTACCGCATCAAAAACATACCCAGGGTTGTGTTTTGTTTCATTCGCGCTCACATATCTGAAGCCCTAATGCCCTAATGTCCTGTTCCACCTTGTGATATCATTCAGTAATAGTTTTAAAGTTAACAGCTACCTTTTATAGTTCAACAGAGATTGGAAATTCCAGGCCTGAAACCATCCAAATGATTCTAGTGAAGGTCTAGTGTTTTCAGCGCTGCCGGCATACTCCCTCCGCTCTATTTTTACTTCGTTTTCCAGTTTTATTTTCTTAACCAGTGACACATGTATGATTCGGCAGCACTGTGTAGTCGTGTTGGTACAAATGGAAAAAAAAATCTGAGGCCATCAGTCGGAGTTGCTGAGTCTTTTTGTGATGACAACTGCGACATCTGCTCCCATTGGGCACCACAGTTTTCTACCGCAGAAGTCAGCAGACCTGTCATTTTAGATGAATATTGAGGTTTAAAATGTGCAAATTCTAACATAATGATCCACGGGCGTCATAGATTATAACTTCAGAACAGACACGAGCACAATAGGTCTTCTTTAAAGTCTGTAGATCTTCACCAAACTCCTTTCTCCATGAATATAGAAAGGTTTAATACCATACCGTGAAACTTTCCAGGCAGAGCAATGGCATATCCACAGAAACAAGCAAGTGACAAGCAGAAACCCTAACAAAAAAAGTTACATAGTGCAGCTTTAACCTCCCCGTCCTTCCCTCTCCTCCACAGAAGCGGCGTTCGGGGCGACAGGTGAAGAGGAGGAAGTACAACGAGGACCTGGACTTTAAGGTGGTGGACGATGACGGGGAGACCATTGCGGTGCTGGGGGCGGGGAGGATCTCTGCTCTCAACGCCACAGCTCTGGCCTGGCAGGCGGAGGTAACACTGTGGGACGGGCTGCGGTCTCACATTTTTAACACACACACATGAAACAAGCTTTAACAAATCAAATACACACTGCACAAAGCAATATTTACGTCAAAATAACAATATTTTTCTTTATTTCAGTAGATTCAACATAGGGATGGGCATTCGATGAAATTTTCTTAATCGATCGTCGGAAGAATTAACGATCGATTATCGATTAATCATTAACGTTTTATATTAAAATGATCATCATTATTATTACTATCTGCACTACTAATCTGTATAAATAAATTCAACTTTACGACATATAAACCGTAACGACTCTAGAGCCACATCAATCCGTTTGAGGTTATAATGTGTTTAATTCAGTTTTGTGCAACTCTCACAGAAACGAAACTTAAAACCGCATCGCTAATTTGCATAAACTAAGCGAAGATAAAAACTACAGCTCTTGTGTCGCTGATGCGGTCAATTTCTGTCGGATTAAAAGACATGACTCAGTGGAATACAGGTTAGTGTGACCATATTTGCGTTTGTCAAAACCAGGACACCGTACGGGGAGGGAGGTGGGGACTCGTCATCGACATTGCGCGACTCTCACCTGGCAAAACTTTTTCCCACTGGACACCGAAACATATGTGCTGCTTTGTTCACTGTGCACATGGACTCACACTTGTCCCGAACGCAATGGAAAGCATGGAATTTCTTGTACAAGTCATCGTTAAATACGCATTTGTGCTTCAGTACGCTGCAGACTGACCGAATGTTTCTGTTTGTGTCTCGCTCCTTCTGAGTGCAGAGAGACACATGTACAGACCCCTGTTTGGTCACGCTACGCACATCAACCTACATTCGGTTTGTCGATTAAAATTAACGTAAACGATGAAATTCTTAATGATCAATTATCGATTAATCGATTAATCATGCCCATCCCTAATTCAACATGACACGTAAAATGATCTACGTATGGAATAAGTGTGATTTCTTAATGCAAGCAACACTGGATTTTTTTTCTTATTTTAAGTGCAAAGAGTTGTTGTTTTCTTGTCTTAAAGGCCACCACACACACTATTTGCCCAATTTTGGCCGCAATTTCTTCTCCCTGCGTGACCGGACTTTTTGTTTTTGTGCGCGATTTTGAAGCCACTCCTCCTCGTGTGTGTGTGTGTGTGTGTGTGTGTGTGTGTGTGTGTGGTGTCCGTGTGCCACCAAATAACCACCAAACATCAGCAACGCTACGGTAACAGCCAATAAAAGAGAGCGCCAGGGTCAGACGGAGTGACGGACACAGAGACGCGAGATACAAACTCGAGATAGAGCAAAAATAATGAGAAGACTTTATTCCATAAGCATTATATTTAAAGTGCAGCATCTCATCCACATTATCCATAGAATTTTACCTCCGCACATCAGTTACTTGAGGCAGGTGCGTTGGAGGAGAGGGAGCAGCCCAAGAACATAGAGCACACCTGCACACCGTCTTACTTGCAAAATAGGAGATTTATATTAGGACAAACCAGAAGTTGGGTTCTTGCAGTCAGACTTGCATCACTATTTTTAGGACTTGAGACTTGACTTGATAAAATGGACTAAAACTTGGGACTGGACTTGGACTTGAAGGTCAGTGATTTGGGATTTGACTCGGACTTGAGGCCTGTGACATGAGAAGACTTCAGAAGCACTTTTAAATCTGAATTATTTTTATTCTGACTGTAATGATTCACACTAAGATCTTGTCAAAACATTTAAAAACAAAAAATGTACATACTCTTACATACTCATATATAAATATACTATGATTTTTTTAAAAGTACAATTTAGTTTAAAATCTAGGCTATATTTGGTATTTTGGTTTAAAGACTTGAAATGATTTGGAGCTCAAAGCAGACAACTTGGACTTGACTTGGACTTATGCGTCAGTGACTCGAGACTCGACTTGGACTTGCCTGTATTTGACTTAGGACTTGACTCGGACTTGATTTCAAAGACTTGAGACTTACTTGAGACTTGCAAAACAACGACTTGGTCCCACCTCTGGGAGAAACCGTGCAACGTTTCAGCACTAGGCCTTCAGCAGCCTGATAATGATGAACTAAATCTCACATTTTGCAAGTAAGACGGTGTGTGGGGTTTTTCTCTACCTCCCAGTCCACAAAACCGCATTATTAATCCGGTTTGAGGCGTTCTTTGAAAGTAAAAAGGCGAGAGTAGTTCCTCACGTGTGTCTGTTTATATCCACACAGCGCACGGATCGAGTTGAAGCTGCAGATTAGTAATAGTGACTCTACTTCCTGTGTACTTTATCACCAATCTGATGTGCTTTAAAAATCATGTATTTGAAGTTTTGCAACACATTTCACGAATAATAATAACACAGTTTTGACTTGTATCTAAACTGGAAGTGCAGTGCTCTGATCTTGTAACACTTAAGAGTCTCAAAGCGAGTGGTTTGACTGTAGACAGGAAACAGCTGTCGTGATCGCGCTCACAACTTTATATCCTGTGATGTGCAGACAGATTGCACTGCAGTCTTTGTTTTTTGGTTTTGGTTTTAAATCTCATAAGATTCTCCTCGTGTGGTGTGCGCTTTTTGTCACACGTTTAAAAAATTGTTTAAGACTGAAAAAAAAATCCAGTAGTGTGTGGCGGCCTTAAAGGTTGTATAGAGGGTTTTCCAAGGAACGAGAAATCCAGCGACTGTTTGTCCTTTTTCAAATGTTGCGCATGCGTGAAACCACCCCCCCTCCCCTACAGCTCCCTACGTAGAAACGCCTCCTCCTGCCAGAAACAGGTTTGAAAACAAGTACTCATCACTGCACATGACTTGTAAACAACTAACTACAGTGTTGGTTAGGCAAGGCGGAGAAGTGAGGAGCGGGGGGAGCGGGTGCGCGGACATTTCGTGCACGGAAAAGAAGTGAGGAGCAGCGGGAAGAGCGAAATTGGGAGCGAGGAGAGGAGAGATTAGAGGGGAGCGGTGCGCGGAGATTCCGTGCGCGGAGAAGTGATGAGCAGGGAGAAGAGCAAAATGGGGAGCGGGGAGAGGAGCAGTAAGAGGTGCAGAGAAGAGTGCGCGGAGATTCAGTGCGAATGAAGCTACTACTACAACACGCAGCTGCAAGCGGACTCTTTCTTTGCATACATAGGATATCACATTTGTGTCTTGAAAAACGTTTGTCTAGCTCTTGGAAATAAAGTACGTTTTCATAATAAGCAGAAGTGACCTGTCCAGAAGTAATTTGGCGACCAGTGCGTCAGTCTTTAGACCCTTCGCGTCTGCTTCAGTCGCGCCATCGCTGGAATGAATCACAAGAATCACCTTAGTTTGGCTTCGCTGCTTTTCCCCTTGTCTTCTTCTTTCAGCGACCTCAAAAACGGACTTTCTTTTGCGGCTAACTGCTCCTGGATTCTTGTCGCCATTGCAACAAACTTTGTGCGAACTGCGAGGAAGATATAGGTCAAAAAAAGCCGCTAAGAACTGTTGCGTTGGTGGAGTAAACAGCGTCTGTGCGTCTTGCGTCTGTGGACTGCGTGACAGGCGTACGTAAACCACGTACCGGCGGCGCGCAGGCAAGTCAGTTACGCTAGAAACGTAGGGAGTTTGATTGACAGCCTGTCAGCTCAACAGATAACGAGGCAGTGTCGTTATCTATTGGCAAATGTTTAGCCCCACCACGTCCAGAGTTGATGAATTTTTATTCTCTTTTTTTTGGTCATCATAATTACAAGGCTACTGCACCTCTATAATCTATCATTGACAATTTGAAACAAAAAAAATCCTCCATACAACCTTTAAGTGTAGCAAGATGTAGTTTCATTTTTTAACTACAAAAGTCTTGTTCTATTGATATTTTTACTTGTCGAGTGAAATTTACTCGAATCATGATAAAACGAACTTAATTCAAGTCATCTTAACTTGGCTAGATTTGAGTTTTTGCAGTGTAGATTTTACTGATAACAACTGTAGTGCTGTGTCATTTTTAATTACAAAAACAATGGCCATGACGAACAAAGTTATTTTTGTTAAAATTTGGTATTTTGGTTCTTGGGACTCAGAAAGCAGAATGAGCCTCACATTTGGGTTGCAAGTTTCTGTGCAGAAATCCAGTTTATTCTGAGCTTTCACATGAGACCTGAAAATGAGAAAAACTTTAATGTGTCTTTTATCTGCAGGTTTAGACACCGGCAACTCCGATTCAACAGATCCTAATACCTATTTTAAAACAGAAATCAACTTTTCAGAGCTTTAACCACATTATAGTTGTTTCAGTTCTTCATTTACCCTTTAGAAGTTGTATTTGGAGTGATCTGTGCATGAGTAATCTTTATTTAATCACTTATTTTCAACTTACCGTATTGTCGATTTCACCATCACTGGTCTGTACTTACTTGGTTCTCCAATTTTATTTTCTTAATTGTTGATACTCGAAGGATTCGGAACATCGCTTAGTCATTTTGTAGCCTGATTCATCAGCCAGTTTCACTTCATTTCACTTTGTAGAAACCGTCTGACCTCGCAGCATTGGAATTCCTTCGCTCTACAGTCGTCATTTAACCAATCGCTGCTGTTTGGTCATGATTTATGTAATGCACCACTAACGGGGCTAACTGGTATATTAAGCTTTTCCCAAATCCCGTAGGAAGAAGGACAATAACGTCTTTCCCCTTGATAAAATTCACCAAACATTCTCTTTGTTCCGGCTTTAAATCCTTGATCTCGGGAATTGTTGACAACACAGAATATATTGCTCTTCGTTGATTGGATGGTGCCCGGACTCGCACTTCCGGGGTTTTTGCGAACCGTCTCGAAAAATCCTCTGCTTACAAGTGTGATCTGCAGTGGTCCATAGGAGGTGCTGGTAACTTCACAGCTCTTTGTTGTGATGACGTTTACAGCGACGTCAGCTCCCATTGGGCACCACAGTTTTCTAGCGTTGAAGTCAGTGGTTTTATTTCTTTTATTAAAGGTTGTATAGAGGATTTTTTTAAGGAAAGAGAAATCCAGCGACAGTCCTTTTTCAAATGTAGTGCATGCGTGACACCACCTTCCTCCTCCACAGCTCCCTCTAGAAATAATTTAGAGACCGACACCTCAGTTTTTAGACCCTTCGTCCGCTTCAGTCGCGCCATCGCTGGAAGGAATCTCCAAGAATCACCTCAGTTTGTCTTCTCTCCTTTTCTCCTTTTCTTCTTTCAGCGACGTCAAAAACGGACTTTCTTTTGTGGCGAACTGGTCGTCGATTCTCGTCCGACATCGCAACAAACTTTATGCGAACTGCGAGAGCCACAATTAGAAAAAGCCCCTAAGACCCGCTGCATAGTTACCTTAGAAACGTAGGGAGTTTGATTGACAACCTGACAGCCAATAGAAAATGAGGCAGCCTCGTTTTCTATTGGCTGATGTTTATCTGGCCTCAACACGTCCACAGTTGATAGATTTTCTTTCTTTTTTTTTTTTTTTGGTCATCATAATTACAAGGCTGCTGCGTCTCTGTAATGGTATTTTAAACTTTCACTGACAATTTGAAACAAACAAAAAATCCTCCATACAACCTTTAAGTCATTTTAGCTGAATATTACGATTTAAAAAGTCCAAATCATACCATAAAGATCCATTATATCGCAGAAAAGAGTTCAGTATCCATGCTGTACTTCATCCTCTCTGGGTTGCAGAGGTTAGAGTCTAAGCACACATTCACAGACTTTCTCTTTCCACTCACACTTCCTCCAACTCCTACGGCGGTGTCCCAGGCCGACCGAAAAACATACTCTACTTTTATCAATCCAAAATCTCCGGGCATTTTAAATATATGTCTTAAGACTTGCTGCCTTTTTGAGTGCACTTAAATAAACTATTTTTATTGCTTGTGTCAGGAGCCACCCGAGGACGAGGCCAACATCATAGAGAAGATCTTGGCTGTCAGAGCAGTGAAGAAAGAGGTGAGGACCAGGGCAGCCTCATGGCACTATGTTTAATGAAATGCAATACATTTTTATTCCTTTTTAGTTATTATTTTTGATCGCCTTGAGTACAGTGTTGTAGGGCAGTGTTGAGGAGATGCAGTGTTTTCAGTTTAGTTATAAATAAATACGTTTTTCTGTAAATATTTCATTTAATTGCTTATTGAGGTGACGTAGTCTAATGAGGACAGCAAAGTTTTGTTTTACTCATTTACAATTACAATATACAACTTTTACTGTCTTTATTAAAGGTCCGATATTAGTCGAAATTGACCCTTGTGAGCTTTAAAAATCCGTGTATCGTTCGTTCATTTGTTTTTCAGTATAAAACCAAAAATAAGAGAACGAAAATCCAACTGTTTTCTTCATTATTTGTCTCCAAAACCAAAATGAAAAAACAAATAACGATTTGTTTTTTCAGTTTTTGATTTTGTGTTTAAATGAATCACGGAAAAATTGGATAAAGGCCATTTCCATGACTTAAACTGTGATGCTGGACTTTTGTGCTGCATACGGACGGAACCAAGGCTAAACCAGGACTAAAACAGGACTAAACCAGGTCTAGGCCAGGACTAAACCAGGACTGGACCAGAACTAAACCAGGACTAAACTAGTACTGAGTGTCAGGACGGGCCCCGGAGGTACTGGGACTGAGATGAGACAAGACCGGAACTGAGACCGGGAACAGACCGGGATTGGGACGGAGACTGGGACGGCGGACGGGACGGAGACCGGGACGGAGACCGGGACGGAGACCGGGACGGAGACCGGAACTGAGACCAGGACTGAGACCGGACTGAGACCAGGACTGAGACCAGGACTGAGACCAGGACTGAGACCGAGACCAGACCGGGATTGAGACCGGGAAAGAGACCAGGACTGAGACCAGGACTGAGACCGGGACTGAGACCGGGACCAGACCGGGACCAGATTGGGACCAGACCTTGACTGAGACCGGGACTGAGACCGGGACCAGACATTGACTGAGACTGAGACCAGGACTAAGACTGGGACCAGACCATGATTGAGACTGAGACTGAGACCAGGACTGAGACCAGTTTAGTTCTGGTTCAGTCCTGGTTTAGAACGTATGCGGCGCAAAAGTCCAGCATTTCAGTTTAAGTCACGGAAACGGGAAACAGCCGGTATCCGTTTTTTCCATTATTCTGTTTTTTCATTTATTTATTTTTTTGGAGACAAATAATGAAGAAAACAGTTGGTTTTTTGTTTTGATATTTTTGGTTTTATATTGAAAAAATATTTAACGAATGATACATGGATTTTTAAGCCATGTTATAAAGTTGTTTCCTCCTCAAAAACAGATCTGAAGCTGTGTTTTGTTTCATTCACGCGTGTTTGAATAATCCTGCATTATTAGTTTATATCTACATCTCCAAAGCTCAAAATGCTCCACTCCAGTTTTCAAGTTAACAGCTAGTTTTTAAGTTTTGTTGAGCAAAGATTAGCAAGATTGGCAATTCCAGGGTTGAAAATGATCAAAATAATTATAGCTCCTTAACGGCGACTGTCACAAATATGCGACCAATCGACAAATATGTGGCTGCATTCCCTCAGTGTCGGTTAGAGCGTATCCAGGACCTTCATAGGAACTTTTGGCAAGCACTTGTTTCTAGTTATCGCAAATTTGCAACATACCCAAGTTTCTATTTATTTATTTTTTGCTAGAGTCAAATTAATAATCTCAACTTAATTTACCATCTACTTAAAAGGCAAAAACACACACAAAACATTTTTTTTTTTATATGCATCTATATAAATTCAGGCGTTAAGGGGTTAATGAAAGTGTATGGAGTTTAAAAACACAGTGGAGCACTAGGTTGAACAGAGTGTTTTCAGTTTGAGAGAAGAACTCAGCCTAAATATGCAGGGTTTGTGTGTTAAACATGTGCGAATGAAAGAAAACAACTTCAGGTTTTTTTTTTTTTTTTCATGAGGAACAATATTATAACACAGACAGCAAGTAGCTTAATACGGGCCCTTTAAAAAAAAAAAAAGAAGAAAAAAAACAACTTTAATTGGACACTAAATGCATTCAGTGTCTCATTTTTGCCATTTTTGTCTCCAGGCTTCATCAGAGGACCAATCAGAGGAGGCGGAGGAGTTCTACGTCAAATACAGAAACTTGTAAGTGTCATGGCGGCGCATTCTCACTTCTCCACTGTCTGACTGACACCCGGTATTTTCAGATCTGCGTCAGCCCCACGTGGGCTTGGGCCTTTTTATGTCAGTGTTACTTCGGATGTGGAAGAGAAAATATTGCTATGACTAAATAATCACTTTTCGAATCAGCAAGTCAAGTGTTGGACTCAAACTGTTTTCAAACGACGTGACGTCAGGTACAAAGTTAGCATGAAAAAAGTGAGATTTATTTATTCTCAATTTGATTAGTTTTTTATAGATGCACTGGGGTTTGGTCTGACGCCTGCTTGTCTCCATGCAGATGTTAGTTCTTGGTAGGAATGCTCCACAGTATGGCATTAAAGTTGCCTCCATGGAGACAAGAAGGAAGCACCATCAGTCCAGTGGTGTTAAAAGATACAAGTCAGATCTGTGGATAAATCATTTATTTTTATTTTTTTTTATTTATTTTATTATTTTTATTTATATTTATTATTTTTATTTTATTTTATTATTTTTATTTTATTTCTATTTTTATCTTTCTTAATTTTTATCTTTATTTTTTTGCTGTAAAAAACATACATTTAATAAATACAGAACAGATACGTTTATTACATTACTGTGGAATATTTTTTACTCACAATATCAAATATCATTTCCTTGGAGACGAGCAGGTGAAGGACCAATTGCCCACCAGAAAAAGTTACATACTGCACCTTTAAATCCAAATCCAAACTTTATTTCTATAGCACATTTTACAAACAAAGCAGTTTCCAAAGTGCTGCACAGAGATCGTAAAATGAAGACAACAAAAAGATAAACTGCTCAAATTCGGTCCTAAAACAATAAAACCAGTAAAATCTAAATAAAAGCAAAAATCATAATAATCATTAAATAGCAGTAAATACGTAAACTAAATAAAAGACACAGAGGACCACACAACTGTTAAAAGCAAAAGAATAAAAGTGGCTAAGTGAATAAAAGACGAGACTTAAAACACTCGACGGTGGGGTCTGTTGGGACGTGGGGGGACAGAGCGTTCCAGAGTGTGGGGCCGGCCACAGAGAAGGCCCTGCTCCTTCTAGTTTTAAGTCTCGTTTTAGTCTCACACGCACGCGGGGATGTGAATTTGGATGAGGTCCGAGATGTACTGTGGGGCCAGTCCATTGAAAGCTTTAAAAACAAACAGCAAAATCTTAAAATCAACTCTAAAATGAACTGGAAGGCAGTGCAAGGACGCCATTTAAAACAGCAAAAAGCTGAATTTTTCACTAATTGTAGGCGAGAAAGTGCATCGTGGCTGATACCGGGGAAAAAAAGTGCTTTACAGTCGTCTAAACGAGAGGAGATAAAAGCGTGCATGACCTGTTCAAATGATTTAACAAATAAAAAAGGTTTAAATTTAGATAAAAGCCGTAAATGGTAAAAGCCTAATTTTACAGTCGCGTTTACTTACATTTAAAGATGCTAAGCAGTCAAATCCTCCAGCTTGGTATCCCCCTATCTCCAAAACTCTTTAAATTCCTCGAGACATTCCCTCCCTCTTATGAATTAAAACAAAATGATCTCCGAGGAATACCACAGAATCCTTAAAATTCCCCTGGAGAGGCATTGCTTGTTCTTGCACTTAGCTCTTGGATGTTCAGGCTGCAGCACTGATATGAATAGGTTAAGATGTTTGTAATTTATTCCCTCTGGTGATGAATAAAACATGTAGCCAAGGCCTTCGGGGAGTTTTTATTTTCAAATTCAGAAATAATGTATTCACACGCAGCGAAACTTACAAAAAGTTCAAATTTGTAACAGTAAAAATCTCCCGTCTCGAAATGCATTAAGAAAATTTATGCCATTTTTTCCCATTTTTAGTGAATATTTGAGTCAGACTTGGTAAAAAAAGAAGTTTGTTTTTTTTATTTTATTTTGCCTCATTCATATTAATATAATACAGTTTTGCTTTGTTGTTTATCAATATTCAGAATTAAAATCTTGAAAATGTTGAGTTTAGTGTGATTTGATTTCCACAAAAAAAGACTAGTCAAAATCTGATACAGCTGTACCTGACTTTTTTTTCCATGTATTTGAATGAATTTACTCTTGCTCGAGTTAAGGTATATTGTATAAGCTGCTCTTGAGGTCAAAATAAGTCCACTGTGTACTAGGACTGGGTATCATTAAGAAGTTGCCGATATGATACATACCTCGATAGATAGACCATGATACTATATATTTCAAATCAATTCGATACGGTTCAGTAAAAAAAAATAAAGGCTAAATCATGGCTGTGATATTAAAAGTCTTTGTTAAAGCACTTCTTGTGCAAAGTTCATATGGAAAACGCCCATTTTAATCCTCAAAACAGTGAAAATGACAAGTGTGTTGCATAAACAAGTTTCCTTCCTCTAAACAAACAACAAAACTGTAGCGCTGTAAGAAAATAATTTAATAAAATATTCAAAAAAATCCTCTTGGCGATATATCGATACAGCAGTCCCCGATATCAATACTGTATCATCACATTAAGCGATACGATATATTGATATTTCAATATTTTTGCACACTCCTACTGTGTACTCTCTACATCTAATTACAACGCATTTTATTATCTGATAGTCAGGAAGTGCTTGGTTAGTATGGTAGTTGGATGTTTCTCCCTGTGTTTGTGATTATTATTATAGGCCAGTCATGTCAAACTCAGGCCCAGGGGCCAAATTTGGCTCGTGATATAATGATAATTGGCCCATGAGATCATATCAGATATGTATTAGAGCTGGCTGTCGACTACAGATAGGCTGTAGAGACATTATTTATTTAAAATTTTGTTATTATTTTATATTATGTTTGTTCTGGATCTAATGTTTAAGCAAAACTATTATTAAACATTTATTTTAAGGTTTAACATTACATATTTCAAAAGAAGAGAAAACATGCTGATGTTGAAATTTGTTAGTAAATATTTCGTTTGGCCCACGACTTAGTCCCAGTTTTTAATTTTGGCCCTCTGTGAATTTGAGTTTGACACCCCTGATATAGACTATAAAAAAGTAGACTGAGTGTGACAGAACCCATAGTGTTCAGCTCCAGTCAAATGAAGCTTACGAGGCTAGCAGTTATAGGACAAATTTGAAGCCGAGTTCCATATTAAGATAGGAATTTATTTACAGATAAAATAGCGAAATAAAAACAGCAGGATCATGTAGAGCTGGTTAATACGAATATTTTAAGACCAAAATGATGAGGCTCACAGCAGCAGTTACAGAAAGAGGCGACAATGTTTCAACGTAAAGTCAATTGGACCCAGAGATGATGGAGCCGGAAGTGCCCCCATGCTCACTTCCTATTTGGAACATATATACAGTCTGTAGTTTAGACTAGACTTCCCTGTGAGGTCTGTCCTGTCTTTCTTGTTCATATGATTGTGTGAATAACGTCGTACTTCTGTTGTGGTTTTCAGTTCGTACCTGCACTGTAAATGGGCCACTCTGGAGGAGCTGGAGAAAGACCCGAGGATCCACCAGAAAATCAAACGCTTCAGGACCAAACAGGCCCAGATGAAGCACCTCTTCACTGAGGTCAGACCTGGCTCTTTTATTATTTTACCTGTTAAAGGGCTCATATCACTTATTACTGTTTTCTGATTCTTGTGGAGAGAGCTAATTGTGTGGCTAATAATTGTTGTGACCACCAAGGTGCAAGTTTTATGACTTTTGTTGAAAACGTTGAACTTTCTGTGTGTGGTTGTGTGAAACATACAAACAGAGGCGGAAAAAAATATAATACACTCTATAAAAACAAACAAACATGTCAGAAACAAGCGGTAATAGCTCTGTAATAATAGCGGGCCAGCTCTTAGCACTTAGCATTTCTTGATATTACAAATAAACATCTAAATGCTCTTACGTTCAGACTGCAGGGCTTAACGCTCAATTCCGATTTTTTGTGTGAAATCCAATGTTTTTGCGAGGTCGTTCACATTTCCAATTAAATGCGACTTGTATGTGATCTCCAGTGTGAACATTAAACGGCCTGAAAT
Organism: Boleophthalmus pectinirostris; assembly: GCF_026225935.1. NCBI lineage: Eukaryota > Metazoa > Chordata > Actinopteri > Gobiiformes > Gobiidae > Boleophthalmus > Boleophthalmus pectinirostris. The sequence continues at coordinate 10,716,276 of NW_026571299.1, forward strand.
TGTCCCACATGTGCACTAGAGGACACGACGATGTCAACTGCAGCGAGCGTGCTCTGTGTTTACGGAAGTTGTCCAAACATGGACGCGAGCATTGAGCACCTGGAGATTTTAAAGTTCCTCTCGTACCGGAGCCAGAACATGAACAACTTACTTGTTTTAAAGAGGAGACTGAGAAGGAGAAGGACGAGGTTTTTGGCCGTGGTGTTTTGTGGGACAGCGGCAGCAACGTCCGTTGAAAGGAACGTGTGGATGTGCAGACGTAGCCAAGAGCGGAGAGTGGCGTCACTTCAGTCACATGGAGTTCATTAACAATTTTCGCCTACTTCAGCGCAGAATAGTGACGTTTGTGGCTTGTTGATAACGTGTAGGTCGGATGAATGCGCTTTGGCCGTTCAGACTGAAGTCGCATGTCAAAAGATTGGATATGTATCTGTTTCAGGATCACCTGGGTCACATTTGAAAAAATCGGACTGTCATTAAAAGATCAGATACAGGTCACATAGGGGCCAAAAAATCGGATTTGGATCACTTCAGGCTGCAGTCTGAACGTAGCCTAGACGCACATTTTCTATAATCTACTATTGTTAACAACATCAAAATACTCTGCGAACATGTTGAGGTCTATGTGTGTGCCTTTTTTAAACCACTACTCGCTTCTTTAATACACACACGAGCTCCGCACAACGACTGAAAACAACTAAAACACGTTACGCTCTCGACCAAACTTGAAAATTGTTAAAGAGTTTTTCAAGTGCTGTATAGATGCTTCTTTGTCTTATTGTTATCAAAGGGTGTTTCTCACGGGAAAACCAGCTCCTCATTATCGGTTATCTTCCGCACGTGCAGTCCTCCCTACGCACATTCCTCCCTACACCTGACAACTGACACACACACACACACACACACACACACACACACACACACGCACACACACACACACACACACACACAGAAAAATTTTACCGCCCATTTATTCTTGTAACCTGTGTGATTCAATAAATACGTAGCGTGGGATAAGTGACCCTGCGCCACTGTTCCTCGCCGTGAGTAAAAACCTGAATTCTGCTCTCTGAGTTTCTTTGTGTTAATATCTCTGTTATTTTCTGACAAAAATGATAACATCTGATTGGTTACACTGTCTGTCAATCAAACACCCAGTAGATTTAAATTATGTTCTTTGACACTCTGGTCTATATTATAATGTTTTTTTTTCCTACCTGGAGTTGTGTTTTGTTTTGTTCTCACATGTTTAACACACAAACCCTGCATATTTAGGCTGAGGCTTTCATCCAGAAAACACTCTGTTCCACTTTGTGATGTCATGTGGTGATACAGGAAGTGCTCCACTGTGTTTTTAAACTCCATGCACATTCACAACAATCATTTGGATCATTTCAGCCCTGGAACTGCCAATTACTACTGGACAAACAGTAAAAGGAACTGTTAACTTGGGCCCCATCCACACTAGTACATATTCGAGTCATTTTCGTTGTGGGTGCAGTGTTCGTCCACATTAGTCCGATGGAAAATGGCTCCAGAGACGAAACGATCTGCTCCCATGAATTCATTTGAATACCGAGCTGGTCCGGCACTGTGTGGATGCCTGAAAAAGCTGATACTCTGACATAGGTCTATGCGCCGTGAAGTTATTCACCACTAAAAGGCTAGAATATGTCCATTCATATATAAGGTCTATGTGTACGACCTGCAGACGTATAATCTCTGAAAAGTTTAACATGAACCATTTCTAATGTGATAGAAACACAGAACAGACTCACCATCAGCAGAACACCCCTCTGTCACAGAAAGAACACTCATAATCCACTGAGTCGTGTTTTTTAGTCCGACAGAAGATGGACCGCATCAGAGCACAATAGCGAGCTGTTTTTTGAGCGCTTAGTTTATGCACATTAGCCATGTGATTTTATGTTTGGTTTCTGTAAAACGTAAACAAATCTGTGCAAAGCGTGTGTGGATAAGGAAGGCTTGTGGAAACAGAAACGACATGTCTGGACACAAATCGTTTCTGGTTCGGTGATACGGTGATACAGTGATTCGTTTCAGTGTAAATGTAGCCTTGAAAACTATTGCTTCATGACATCACAAGGTGGAACAGAGCATTTTGAGCTTTGGAGATGAAGGCAGACTAATAATAAAGGATTATTCAGACATGTGTGAATGCAATAAAACACAACTCCAAGTCTGCCTTTGATGAGGTAACAGCATTATAACATGACTTAAAGCTCACAAGAGTCAATTTAGCGTAATATGGGACCTTTAAAAAAAAGATCAAAGTTAACTCTGTAACCGTGGTTCTATGAGTCTACATGAGTTGAAATGGAAAAAGTCCAGCCTAAACACTGGACCTAAACACAAACCAATGACTCAAACCACATAACGTTGTCTACATTCACCAACTGAAGTACTTCTCTGTGTGTTTTCAGCCTGACGAGGATTTGTTTAATCCCGACTATGTGGAGGTGGACCGAGTGCTGGAGGTGGCTGTTACCACGGATACAGAGACAGGAGAGGTACGTCACAGATAAGAAAATAATTACAGTTTCATGAATACATAAGACCTTGTAGCTAAAGATATTTTCATATAAATGTGATCGTGTTTTGACGTATTGTGGCAGGACTAAACTGGACTATTTAAGGACTAAATTGGGGCAGAACTGTAACTAAACGATGTAAAAAACTGGGAATAAACAAGAACTAAAGCAGCACAAGTCAAAACCAGGACTAAACCAGAACAATTCCCGGACTAAATCAGGACCAAACCAGGGACTAAACTAGGGTTTTAACTTGTACAGAACTAACACAAAGTAAAGCATGGAACAAACATGGTTTAAAGCGACACAAAGGATTAAAACCAGGACCATCAGGACTTCACCAAGACTAAACCAGGACTAAATCAGGTCTCAACCAGGATTAAATCAGGTCTAAACTAGATCAAAACCAAGTCAAAACCAGGACTTGAGCAGGACTAACCCAGTACTACCTAAACCAGGACTAAACTAGGTCTAACTCAGATCTGAATCAGGTCTAAGCCAGCACTAAACCAGGCCTAAACCAGGACTAAATTAGGTCTGAGCGAGGACTAAATGAGGACTAAACTAGGTCTAAGACAGGACTAAACTAGGTTTAAACCAGGTCTAAATTAGGACTTCAACAGGACTAACCCAGGACTAACTAACTCAGGACTAAACCAGGACTAAATCAAATATAAACCAGGCCTAAACCAGGTCAAAACCAGGTCTAAACCAGGTTCAACTAGAACTAAAGCAAATCTAAAACAGGTCTAAATCAGGTCTAAACCAGGACTAATCCAGGACTAAACCAGGTCTAAACTAGGTCTAAACCAGGATTAAACCAGCACTATACTAGGTCTAAGCCAGGACTAAACCAGGTCTAACTCAGGTCTAACTCAGGTCTAAACCAGGTCTTCCCTCTCTGTGTAGGAGGTGACACACTACCTGGTGAAGTGGTGCAGTCTGTCCTACGAGGAGGCCACGTGGGAGCTGCAGGAGGATCTGGACCCAGAGAAGGTCAAAGAGTTCCAGGAGATCCAGAAGCCCCCCGCAGACCTCAGACACGTGGTGAGGACTTTAGTGTGACAGAGATGATTACAACCTGACACAAAGGGAACGTATTACCGTAATTTCCGAACTATAAACCGCTACTTTTTTCTCACACTTTGAACCCTGCGTCTTGTACAATGGTGCAGCAAATATATGGACGGATTATTTTTTTGGCACATTGTCCATTCATTTAACGGTCTATAGTTTAGCAACACAGCAGATGCACACAGCCTGAATGCAGAAAACGGCGCTGTCTGTGCTTGAAGTTGGTACACTAGCTAGTGATGTTGTCAGCGCACTCAAATAGTTTATCTCCGTGTGAAACATCTCAAACTTCAGTAGCTGGACATCCATTCATACCTGATCAAGACAACTAGAGATAGACAACAGAGAGAGTCTGAAATCTGCTGAAATCCTACAAGACACTGACATGATACAGACAAGACAGGCTCTTTCTGCAGGAGACATGCGTAGTAGAGCGTGGGCAGAGACATTGGTGATGCGCCGACGAAGATGCTCATTTGATTGTGTTTTGAACAGTTATTTTGCGCTTCACACACACACCCTCCTCATGGAAAACACACGAAGAAATGCACTTGATGTAGCTTTTAATTAAAGGCGATCGATCTGTTTGTTGAAGAAGGAAACAGAGCTGGTGCACGTGAGCTCGGCAACAGTGAGTCGATGGTGAAATTTCGGCGACGGCGGCGTGACGAACTGACTCGATGCAAAAAGACGACAAAAACTTTCAGAGGCGATAAAAGCAGATTGCCCGAACTTGAAAACGTTCTTGAAGACGTGCCGCTTATATTCAGGTGCGCTCAATAGTCTGGAAAATACGGTAGTGGTTTTACTGAATGAATTAACTTTGGAGCTCAGACCTCGGAAGAAGATATAACAATGAAGGATGTGGCTGATGCGCGATGAGAGAATGAGGAGAGTGAAGGGGACGATGAAAGGATGAGAGTGAAGAGGATGATGAGAGGATGAGGAGAGAGAGAGAGAGAGTGGGCAGACTGGTTGCTGATTGGACGAAGAGGAGCTGTATTTGGAGTGAAGTGATGAAGGCCGAGGAGCAGGTAAACTCCGGAGAAGCTCTTCCAGGCTGAATTTATGCCAGCTCCATTAAACAGATCCTTCAAAGTTTGTAAACAAATACATTTTGAATTCCAGAATAAACGCAACTCCAGGCAAAATGTCATTTCAATGCAGAAATGCGGATTAGCCTCCGAATATAGATAGATATTTATCATGATTGTGATAAATCCAGTGTTTGGGGGGGGAAAGAAAACCATTCAGCCATGTGCACAGACTGGTTAGAAAACAGGAATAATTGTGTTAGATCTTTATTTGTTTATTTAACTGGTGGTTATTATACACGACTTTTTAATTAAATTTATTATTTTTTAAAGGGCTCATATTGTACTATTTTCTGCTCTATGTTATAATACTGTTTCCTCATCACAAACAGACCTGGAGGTATGTTTTGTTTCATTCACACATTTTGTAACACACAAACCTGCAGATTTAGGCTGAGCTCTTCTCTCAAACAGCAAACACCACCTTGTGATGTCATGTGGTAATAGGGCTGGGTATCATTAAGAAGTTGCCGATATGATACATGCCTCGATACAGTGCGCTTTCGATTCGATATGATATATTTTTAAAACGATTTGATACGGTTCAATAAAAAATAATGTCTAAATCGTTGCTGTGATACTAAAAGTTTTTGTTAAACCACTTCTTGTGCAAAGTTAATATAAAACACAAACATTTTAATCATCAAAACTGTGAAAATGTGAAATGTGTCGCATAAACGAGTTGCCTTCATTTAAATAAAACAAGCAACAAAACTGTAGCAATGTAACAAAATAATTTAGTAAAATACACCAAAAAATACTCAAAATACTTATATATATATTGATACAGCAGCCCACGATATCAATACTTTATCATCACATTAAGTAATACGATATATAGAAATTTCGATATTTTTGCACACGCCCATGTGGTATTTCAGGAAGTGCTCCACTGTGTTTTTAAACTCCATACACCTTCACTAGAATCAGTTGGAGGGTTTCAGCCCTGGAATTTGCCAATCTCTACTGAACAAAAGCTAAAATGTAGGTCTTAACTTGAAAACTTGCAACTTCATGACATCACAAGGTGGAACAGAGCATTTTGAGCTTTGGAGATGTAGACAGAGTAATAATAAAAGGATGTGTGAATGAAACAAAACACAACTCAAAGTCTTTGAGGAGGTAGAGGCATTATGACATTGTTTAAGAGTCAAGAGTTTTGCATAATAAGGGCCTTTAAATAGATGTATTTTTGATTTAAATTGACAAGTCCAGTATCCTTTCTTATAATACACCTTTGGATTTTTTTGGTTGTTGTTTGTTTGGACTGTTGGATTGGATTTTTTCTTTTTTTTTCCCCATTAACATCTTCTTCTATTACCAATTTTAAAAGAACACTCTCCACTTCCTGCACACTTAAGTGGACCATTATAGACTTAGGCCGTGCTCATATGCTATGTTTTTATCAAACCGCACACACAAGAGCCATCATTACGGGTTTATTTTTAATCCTTAAAGCATTTCTCAGAACATCTTTCTCCTGTTCAGCTACTGTCCTTGAGACTCCCCGCTCTCTCCTAGGTTAGTATGGCTAATTAGCTTCAACAATAGCCCCATACTAACGCTGCGACCGCTGCGGTGGAAGGGAGGGGGTCTACATCGTGTTCTTCAAATGACATTTAGAGATTGTACAGACGATGGAAGGAGTTGTTGGGAAATAGTTTGAAAACTCACGAAGGTATTGTGAATTGAATTGACGTCAGATCTAAATACAGTAATATAAAATAAATGTTAAAGGTGCAATGTCCGCAATTTCCAGTGGAGGGTCTGCTACCTGCTTGTTTCCATGAAAATTTTATTGCTTTTGTCTAGAATGTTCCACAGTATAGGTTAAACCTCTGTCATGAGGGAGACAAGCACTACGCTACATTACAAGTCAGATCTGTGGAGAGTCGCCCCTATTCACAGAAGGAATTATTGTGTTTTTGAGCAATAGGCTACGTTCAGACTGCAGCCTGTGTTCCAAATCCGATTTTTTTCGCCCCTATGTGAACTGTATCTGATCTTTTAATGACAGTCTGAATGACACAGATCTGATTTTTTTTTTCAAATGCAACTCAGGCCACTAAATATGTGGTCCTAAAACCGTACATATTCCGATCTTTTAACATGTGACTTCACTGTGAACGGCCAGGTCACGTTCATCCCACCTACATGTCATCAACAAGCGACAAAACGTCACTATTTTGCACTGAAGTAGGCACACCTGTACACAAACGTTCTTCTCGTCATACGAAAATTGTGTATGAACTCCCTGTCAGTGAAGCAGTGAAGCACATAACAATTCCACCACTCTTGGCTGCGACTCCGCACCCAGATGTTCCTTTCTACAGACGTTGCTGCCGCTGCCCCACAAAACGCCACGGCCTAAAACCTCGTCCTTCTCCTTCTCAATCTCCTCCTTAAAACAAATAAGCTGTACATGTTCTGGCTCCGGTACAACAAACAGCAACTTTAAAATCTCCAGGTGCTCAATGTTCGCGTCCATGTTTAGGCGACGTCTGTAAACACTGAACACACTCGCTGCGTGTGACGTCGTCGTTGTGTCCTCCAATGCACATGCGAGACACTGTTGGGGCGTTTAAAGTTCACACTGGAGATCACATACAAGTCGCATTTAATTGGAAATGTGAACGAATCGGATTTCACAAAAAAATCCGAATTGAGCGTTAAGCCCTGCAGTCTGAACATAGCCATAGAAACAACCGTAAAGAATAAATGCTAGACGGATGTTTAATGTCGTATCATGGTACATTCCAGTGAAAGCAATAACATCTCCATGGAGACAAGCAGGTAGCTGACCCATTACTAGAAAAGTGACGCAGTGCACCTTTAAATGTAATGATTATTGCAAAAGAGGGTCATGGGAATGGATGGTTATGAGAGTTTTGTTTTGTTTTTTGAAGTTATACAATGTAATAATGACGAAATCTCAGATGGAGGACAGAGCTGCTATTTTTTAAAATAGATTGGTATTTTCATTAAAAGGCCCATATTGCACTGTTTTCTTTGTTATAATGTTGGTTCCTCATCAGAAAAAAAAAAAAAAAAAACATAGTTGGAGTGTTTTCTTTCAGTTAGTTTTACCGAACCCTGAACCCTGCATATTTAGGCTGAGTTCTTCCCTCTTATTGTAATACAGGAAGTGCTCCACTGTGTTTTTAGACTCCATAAACCTTCACTAGAATCATTTGGATTGTTTCAGTTCTGGACTATCCAATCTCTGCTAAACTAAATGTAAAAGGTAGCTGACATCGACGTGACATCACAAGGTGGAACAGAGCATTTTGAGTTTTGGAGATGTAGGCGGGGCCCAAGTGGAGGAGTTCAAGTATCTCGGGGTCTTGTTCATGAGTGAGGGGAGAATAGAACGTGAGATTCACAGGCGGATCGGTGCAGCGTCTGCAGCGATGTGGTCGCTGTTTTGGACCATCGTGGTGAAGAGGGAGCTGAGCTGAAAGGCAAAGCTCTTGATTTAGCGGTCAGTTCCTACCCTCACCTATGGTCATGAGCTCTGGGTAATGACTGAAAGGACAAGATCGCAGATACAAGCGGTCAAAATGAGTTTCCTCCGCAGAGTGGCTGGGCGCTTCCTTAGAAATAGGGTTAGGAGCTAAGTCGCACTGGAGGAGCTCGGAGTAGAGCCGTTGCTCCTCCACGTCGAGATGAGCCAGCTGAGGTGGCTTGGGCATCTGTTTGGACTCCTCCCTGGAGAGGTGTTCCGGGCATGTCCCACCGGGAGGAGGCCCCAGGGAAGACCCAGGACAGGCTGGAGGGACTATGGCTGCGTTCAGACTGCAGCCTGAAGTGACCCAAATCCGATTTTTTGGCTTCTATGTGACCTGTATCCGATCTTTTAATGACAGTCTGAATGGCACAGATCCGAATTTTTCAAATGTGACCCAGGCCACTTGGATATGTGGTCCTGAATCCGATACATATCCGATCTTTTGACATGCGACTTCAGTCTGAACGGCCAAAGCGCATCCATCCGACCTACACGTCATTAACAAGCGACAAACGTCACTATTCTGCGCTGAAGCAGGCGGAAACCAAAACTGTAAAATCTCCAGGTGCTCAATGCTCGCGACCATATTTGGACAACTTCCGTAAACACAGAGCACGCTCGCTGCGGTTGACGCATGGGGTTGACGTCATCGTGTCTCCAGTGCACATGCGGGACACTTTCAGGCCGTTTACCGTTCACACTGAAGTCACAGACAAGTCGCATTTAATTGGAAATGTGAACGACTTCGCAAAAACATCGGATTTCACAAAAAAATCTGAATTGAGCATTAAGCCCTGCAGTCTGAACGTAGCCTTAGTCTCTCTGGTCTGGGAATGGTTTGGGGTTCTAGAGCTGAAGGAAAGGTCCGGGTTGAAGGAAGTCTGGGAGTCCCTGCTTAGACTACTGCCCCCGTGAACCGGCCCGGAAAAAGCGGAAGAAAATGGATGGATGGATGGAGAAGTAGACAGCCTAATAATTTGACAAATTTTAATTTTTTTTTCAATTTTCTTTAGTCGTTAACAGGTGTATGTGTTTAGGGGCAAAATATTGGCCTCTAAATAAATTTAATTAATTTGGAATTTAAAAAAGTAAATAATTGTGAAATAGCTAATTTAATTTCACATTATTACAAAAGTTTGACATTGTGAGATCCTCGTTTTGTCCTTCGTGTATTTTTGAGGCTCTGTTTTAGAGTGCACAAATAGTAGAATAATTAATGCTGGCAGACAAATACTGAGAATGAACAAATCAATAAATAAATAAATTTGACCATTTGAAAAGGCCAAACTCACCCTTAAAAATGTCCTAGAAATATATTGATCTACAGGTACCTTGAGAAGTTCAGCTAAGCTATTTCAGAATGTTTACTTTTTTCATTCACAGCAACAAAAATTGTCCGTAGAATACTGATTTTGACTAGGGTGAAATAGACTTAGGTTAAAATGAATGAAAATTGTCTTACGTCTAACTTATATGTTTTATTTGTTGTAATATATTTATTTTTTTATTTTCAACATTAGTGGATATATTGTATATTTGTCCTAGTACAAGTTTCTTTATCAATTTATCAGTTTTGATTTTGCTGTGGGAAAAAAAGGACATTTAAAAATGGGGTATTTAGCAAAAATTGACTTTTTGGAACTTTCTATCATGTTTCCATCATCAAAAATATGTTAGAGGTTATAGATGTCATCCGTGCATATTTGAGTAATTTAGAGATCTCTTCCAAGCCTTATTCAAACCCTCCGCCCACACACCTCCTTCATGCTCCTTCACAACAATATACAAAAGCACGATACAAAACTGTACACTACAACTTCACAAACCTGATGCGATGTGCAGTAATTGTAGTGATTGTGTTGTGATGGAGCTCTGAAGAGGGAGTGACTTAGCGCAGAGAGCAAAGGGAGGTGGAACTCTGAGTAAAAGAAAAGTTATAATGTGCTGTCATTTTTTTTTTTTTTTTATGCACAGCGATAATGTTAAATTTTTTATGTATTCATAAGGTGGAGGCTTTAACATAAGCCCTTTTGGGGGGTTTTTGCCTCTTCCGGCACCTACTTTTTTTCTAGTGTGTTTTTTTATTTTTTATTATGTTATATGTCCAAAATACATGAATAAATAAATAAACATGTAAATACATTTCAAAACAATAAAAGGTAACATGGAGATCTAAACATGTTACGTCTTTGCATTAATACCTCCATAGAAATAAAAAAAAAAACTCCCTCTTTAAGCAGTTAACAGATATGATATTGTGAGTAAAAGGTCAGTTTAAAACACGTCAAATAGACCTGTATCCAGATGTAAAAAGTATTTTGTTTGTGTGTTCTTTTTCAGGAGCGCCCCCCTCCAGACAAGTGGCAGAAGTTGGAACGGTCCAGAGATTACCGTAATGGGAACCAGCTTCGGGAGTATCAACTCGAGGGCATGAACTGGCTCCTCTTCAACTGGTACAACAGGTCAGTGCTGTTTCCTCTGGTCTATGAGGGCCCTCAAGGACTAACAACTACTGAAACAGCTTTAAACTTGTTTATAGCAAATGTCTAGTATTCACATGCATACATTCTCGGGCATGTGCGCAGCTTTAGAACAGCTTTGTTAGACAGAAAAGAATTTGATCTATGTTATAATGTTGTTTCCTCACCACAAACAGACCTGGAGTTGTGTTTTGTTTCATTCACACATGTTGAACACACAAACCCTGAGTTTTTCTCTCAACAGAAAACACTCTGCTCCACCTTGTGATGTCTTTTGGTAATACAGGAAGCGCTTCACTGTGTTTTTAAACTGCACACACCTTCACTAGAATCATTTGGATAATATCAGCCCTGGAATTGGTGATCTCTCCTGAACTAAAGGCAGCTGATAACTAGGGCTGTAACAATATCCAAATCTCTCTGTACGATATTTTCACGATATGCCTCTCACGGTACGATATTTATTTTGTAGAGCACAGGTGTCAAACATGCGGCCCGGGGGCCAGATCCGGCCCTCCAAGACCTTTAATCTGGCCCTCGGCTGATTTTCTACTAAAATATTTAAATTATATTTTCTGTTAAAATATTGGTAATTTTCTGTGGTGTTTATCACAGCAGTGTCTCCAGAGCCTCTGTGCGTGGCCCCTCCCACCAGAGCAGCACAAATGAAGACTTGTCTCTTTCCAAACGCTCTTAAAGGACGATCGTTTTGACTGTTGACCGTGACACCCTCATCAGAAAAATGTCACAAATGAGAAAAGTGGAGCCGAGTGCAGGACTTTACAAGAAAAATTGACTTATTCCTATTTACATACAAGTTCATGTTAAAATACTGTGTTGAAATAGCATTTTTCTTAAAGTTTCAGGTTGTTCATAATATTATAATATTTTGTAAAAGAAAAAGTTCATCAATTAAAAAAGATTTTTGTAATAGATTTGCATTTGTCTGCACATATATTTGAACTTTATTGCTATTTTTGGGGTTTATATGCCATGAGTTTTCTGATCCGGCCCTTTTGGGATCAAAGTAGGTTGGATACGGCCCCTGGACCAAAATGAGTTTGACACCCCTGTTGTAGAGGCTCACAAAACTGTGAATGTACTACCTTTTAAGATTAAGATTTAAGATTTAAAAGTCTTTCATAACAATTATTTCATCTTGTAAATTGGACTGAAACAGAAGGAACTATGCAATAATTCTGCTCAAAATAATTGCTTTGTTTCTTTTAGCTATATGATATTACTGAGAGAGACTTTTAACGATACGATATCACAATCCAATCCACTTTATTTCTATGGCACATTTCACAAACAGTTTCCAAAGTGCTACACAAATACAAAATAATAACAATAATAAAATGATAAAATAAACACTCAAATTTTATCGTACTAGTCTTAAAATAATAAAATTCAGTAAAATCAAATAAGAACAAAATCATAGAGTAGCAATAAATAAATAAAACCAATAAAAATACATTAAAAATAAATAAAAGGCACAGAGGACCACACAACTCACGCTGTGTTAAAAGCCAGATGAATAAAAGTGGGTGTAAAGATATTTTGATTATTGTTACATCCCTACTGATAACCACAAAAAGTACCGCTTCATGACATCACAAGGTGGAACAGAGCATTTTGAGCTTTCGAGATGCAGACAAACTAATAATAAGGGCTACTCAAACATGTGTGAATGAAACAAAACACAACTCCAGGTCTGTTTTTGAGGAGGTAACTACATTTTAACTTATCTGAAACCTCACGAGAATCATTTTTACATAATATAGGACCATTAAATTTCCCTTAAAAAGAAAATAAAAATGTTTAAATGTATCTGGATTCACCTTTGGATTCAGTATTTATGTTTTTGTTCACAGGAAAAACTGTATCCTGGCCGACGAGATGGGTTTGGGCAAGACCATTCAGTCCATCACCTTCTTGTATGAGATGTTCAGTCTGGGCATCAGGGGGCCGTTCCTCATCATCGCGCCGCTCTCCACCATCACCAACTGGGAGAGGGAGTTCAGGACCTGGACCAACATGAACGTCATCGTCTACCACGGCTCCCAGATCAGCCGCCAGATGATCCTACAGTACGAGATGTTCTACAGAGACACACAGGTGAGGAGCCGACGTCAGCAACTTTAAAGGTCCTGTATTTATTATGAAAAATGTACTCTTGTGAGCTTTAAAGGTAAAACATATCAATTTAGTGTTTATTCATGTTTCTGTTGCTCAAAAATAACATAATTGCTTAATTAAAATCAACACAGCATGCAGCACCTGTCCATGTTTAACTCTTAAAGGTGATATATTACAAAAATGCTCCAATTATGATCATTAAACATGTAGTTAAGCTGTGTTTAAGTTACGTAACTAGAACTGTCCCTGCTGTTGTTTATTCACTGGACCTATTCTGATGAGTTTAAATAGCCTTCATTACCTGACATTGATCTGCTAACAGTCATGTGGCTAAAATTAGCTTCTCCGCTTTGTTACCAGAAGAAGATGCAGACACTAAACCAAGGCTGCAATGAAGGGCATTTGTCTATTAATGTTATTTTCTGATTAAGTATTCTTTTTTTATCATAATGTATTTTTAGCAGCATTTAGAAAGCATCATATGTATTTGAATATGATTTGGGAGAGTAAAATAAAGAATCTGTGAGAATGTCCCAATTCAACTGATTTTCATTCAATACAATATTTGCTCTTTGTTGCTTTGGTGCATCTTGTTTACAGATTGTTAAATTGACCTCAAAGGTGAAATTTATTTTATGTTGTAACATTTTTAAAGCGGGGGTATAGTACAAAATGATGCAATTTTATACATAAATATAATTTTTTTTCCAGTGGTTTCTCTGGGTAACAGTTATAAAGAAAATATTTAAAGCAACATTATGTAACTTTCTGGAGGTGATTACCTGGGTGATTTCACTGAAATAGAAGGTTAAGGAGGTTAAAAATATTGAAATATTGCTATATCATATCGTTTAATGTGATTATACAGAATGGATATCATGGGCTGTTGTTTTGATACATCGTCAAGAGTGTTTTTTTGCATATTTTACAAAATTATTTTTGATACAGTGTTACAGTTTTGTTGCTTGTCGAGTGGAAGGAAACTTATTTATGCAAAACATTCAACATTTTCACTGTTTTGATGATTAAAATAGGTTTGTTTCATATTAACTTTGCACAAGAAGTGGTTTAACAAAGACTTTTAGTATCACAACTATGATCTAGCCATTATTTTTTTACTGAATCATATCAAATCGAAAGTGCATAGTATCAAGATATGTATCATATTGGCAACTTCTTAATGATAACCAACCCTAGTTAAAACTTTACTTGGGAACATTCTCCATGGAGATTGATATGCCATACTGTTGAGGATTACAAATAAACAAAAATAAATAAATTAAAACAACAGTTACATTCTGGGACTTAAGCATGAAAACTAGTTTGAACAATGTGCTAAAATGACATTTATGTGAAACCCGCTTGTCTCTCGTCTTCAGGGTAACACGATCCCCGGCGGTCTGAAGTTCCACGGGCTCATCACCACCTTTGAGATGATCATGGCCGACTGTCCAGAGCTGAAGAAACTCAACTGGAGATGTGTGGTCATCGACGAAGCGCACAGACTCAAGAACAGGAACTGCAAACTCCTGGAGGGGCTCAAACTCATGAACCTGGTCAGTACTTCCTACAGTACCTCCTCTGGGACCCTCAACAGAGAATATCGTGTTATTGGGTAAAAGAAACCACCGCTTTTGTCCAGTCCAGGCACAGAAATGAGGCTCACAAAAGGATACGTGTAAATTAACTATGAATTATGCATAATGTATATAACAAAAATATACTAGTGCATCACAAATAATTAGAATATCATGAAAAAGTTCAATATTTTTGGTTTATTTGTTTGTTTTCAAGGCTCAGTAAACCGTTGCTGGTGTTTTGAGCTAATTAGCTTAGGGTGTGACTCCGTGACTTTCCCAAATTCAGCTTTTTCACGCTATTCTAATTTTGCGAGCCACAGAATTTTTAAATTTTTTTATTATTTGTAAGCCATCATTAAAAGTGAAAATATTTTCCCTCTATGTGTCATGAGTCTATATAAATATGGTTTTGACTTTCTGAAATGAGTGATAAGCAATACAGAACTTTTTCATGATCTTGAATTATTTTTGATGGACTTGTATATACATAATATTTACTTCAAAGTGCATTGTGTAACTTCTCTAGTGGAGGGTCCGGCAAATGCTTTATTCCATGGAGATGTTATTGCTTTGTCTGGAAAGTTTCACAGTTTAGTTTTCATAGAGACCAAACCAGACCATGTTATAGGTCAGATCTATGGAGATGCAACCCCGCTCACAGTCAGAATTCCAGTTTTTTAGGTATTTTTAGCTATAAAATCACCTGTAATTGAATAAATGTAAGGTAGAGCTGTTTAATGTCATACTCTGGAACATTCTAGGCAGAGTAATGACAAATAGAAACAAGCAGGTGAGAGACACTAACAGAAAATGTACATAGTGCACCTATAAACACAGGCTGATGCAATTGAAATGCATATCCTGTGAGTTTTTCAATTTAAAAAAAAATTGAAATCAGAGAATCGTAGTTAGTAAAATATTGATATATTAGTATCAATATCATCAACACATTTGACATTTTCACCGTTTTTATGATTTAAATGGGTGTGTTTCATATTAAATTTGCATAAGAAGTGGTTTAACAAACACTTTTAGCATTACAGCCATGATTTAACCATTATTTTTTATTGAACTTTATCGAATTGATTTGAAATATATTGTATTGAATTGAAAGTGCACTGTATCAAAATATGTATCGTATCGTGGCCTATGTATCGAGATATGTATCGTATCGTGGCCTATGTATCGAAATGTGTATCGTATCGTGGCCTATGTATCGAGATATGTATAGTCTCGTGGCCTATGTATCATATTGTGGCCTATGTATCGAGATACGTATTGCATTGTGGCCTATGTATCGAGATATGTATAGTCTCATGGCCTATGTATCGAGATATGTATCGTATCGTGGCCTATGTATCAAGATATGTATCGCACCGTGGCCTATGTATCGAAATGTGTATCGTATCGTGGCCTATGTATCGAGATATGTATAGTCTCATGGCCTATGTATCAGGATATGTATCGTATCGTGGCCTATGTATCGAGATATGTATTGCATTGTGGCCTATGTATCGAGATATGTATCGCACCGTGGCCTATGTATCGAGATATGTATTGCATTGTGGCCTATTGTATCAAGATATGTATCGCACCGTGGCCTATGTATCGAGATATGTATTGCATTGTGGCCTGTGTATCAAGATATGTATCGCACCGTGGCCTATGTATCGAGATATGTATTGCATTGTGGCCTATGTTATCAAGATATGTATCGCACCGTGGCCTATGTATCGAGATATGTATAGTCTCATGGCCTATGTATCAGGATATGTATCGTATCGTGGCCTATGTATCGAGATATGTATTGCATTGTGGCCTATGTATCGAGATATGTATCGCACCGTGGCCTATGTATCGAGATATGTATTGCATTGTGGCCTATTTATCAAGATATGTATCGCACCGTGGCCTATGTATCGAGATATGTATAGTCTCGTGGCCTATGTATCGAGATATGTATCGTATCGTGGCCTATGTATCGAGATATGTATTGTCTCATGGCCTATGTATCGAGATATGTATTGCATTGTGGCCTATGTATCGAGATATGTATCGTACCGTGGCCTATGTATCGAGATATGTATAGTCTCGTGGCCTATGTATCAAGATATGTATCGTATCGTGGCCTATGTATCGAGATATGTATAGTCTCGTGGCCTATGTATCGAGATATGTATCGTATCGTGGCCTATGTATCGAGATATGTATTGTCTCATGGCCTATGTATCGAGATATGTATTGCATTGTGGCCTATTTATCAAGATATGTATCGCACCGTGGCCTATGTATCGAGATATGTATAGTCTCGTGGCCTATGTATCGAGATATGTATCGTATCGTGGCCTATGTATCGAGATATGTATTGCATTGTGGCCTATGTATCGAGATATGTATCGCACCGTGGCCTATGTATCGAGATATGTATAGTCTCGTGGCCTATGTATCGAGATATGTATCGCACCGCGGCCTATGTATCGAGATATGTATAGTCTCGTGGCCTATGTATCGAGATATGTATCGCACCGCGGCCTATGTATCGAGATATGTATAGTCTCGTGGCCTATGTATCATATCATGGCCTATGTATTGAGATTTGTATCATATCGGCCCTAATCGTAGTCTTATCCATCAGTTGGCCTTTCAGGAGTTGTAGAGCTTGTCCTGTTTGTGCTTTTCACATCAGCATTGTGTCCGGTCCTTGCTCAAAATGTGCTGTATTTTCAGGAGCACAAAGTTCTGCTGACCGGGACGCCTCTGCAGAACTCTGTGGAGGAGCTCTTCTCTCTGCTGAACTTCTTGGAGCCGCTGCAGTTTCCCTCTGAAAGCGCCTTCTTAGAGGAGTTTGGGGACCTCAAGACCGAAGAACAGGTCAGTGCATCAGTTACATTTTAATCTATGACCTCCTACTGTCCCTACGCCTGTGTGAAGGGGTCATTTAGTGCTTTGCTTTCAGCACCGCCCTCTGGCAGTAATACAGGAATCACAGAACTATACAGTTACATTTATAGATGAACTATCGGGAAGATTTTTGCACGTTTAGGGAATCAGTTGTCACCGTTAAAGACAGATATTTAGTTTTGGCTGTCCCACTGCGTAAAACATCCACATAAAGCTTTGAAAACCTAAGTTCAAAGATATTATTGCACAAAACGTGACTACACTTCTCTCTTGTAGGGTTGTGATAAAAAGAACGGTAATGGCTGAGTTTGTAGTAAATTTAAATGACATTTGGTGAAAATAATTAAAGTCATGCAGCAAAATATAGGCGATCAGTTGCTCTGGAATCTGTATCAGTGTCGGCCATGGGAAAAAAAAGTTTTTAGTTCCATTTCTGCTTTTCTCTTTCCACTGTATGGTGCATTGAATACAAATCAAAACAAGTTCTGTATGTTTTAAAGGGACACTGTTACTATTTGGTGCAGGGTCAACCACCTGAATTTACAAGACTTTAGGTTATATATCTAATATCTAGAATTAGGCTATGTTCAGACTGCAGGACTTAATGCTCATTTTGGATTTTTCGGTGAAATACGATTATTTTTTATGAGGTTGATCACATTTCCAATTAAACGCGGCTTGTGTGTGATCTCCAGTGTGAACTTTAAATGCCCCGAAAGTGTCCCTCACTTACAGAAGTCGCCTAAACTCTGGGCTTGTCTCCCAAAATACGATCCAGTTCTTCGTAAAATGGACAGGTTACACGTCCACGGCCGCTTTGTTTGTTTGAGTCTTTAGCCTCCTTGTATTTGACTCGCAGGCTTTTTATTTTTTGTTGACATTAGAGCCAGGACCGCCTGTAGCCGCGCTCTGCCATTTCTTTGGCAATCATTTAAAAAATAAAAACACCTGGTTCCAACAAGACCCCTCCAATTTGGCCTGAATACATCAATCCCTTCAAATATTAATAAACTCGCTAACCTCTCTTTCCCTCCTTTCACTAGGGCCTGACGTGTAGGTGGAATGAAAAGATGACCTGACCGTTCAGACTGAAGTCATATCTCAAAAAATCGGATATGTATCAGTTTTAGGAGCACATATCCAAGTGGCCTGGGTCGCATTTGAAAACATCAGATCTGTGTCATTCAGACTGTCATTAAAAGATCAGATCAAATTGGATTTGGGTGACTTCGGTCTGCAGTCTGAACGTAGCCTTAGATATTATAAAGATATTGTAATATTGAAGAGAATATTTTTAGTTTTTTAGCTCCTCCTTAAATATTGAAACCTGTTATTAGACATCTTAGTCATTTCTGCACAGTATTTGGCTGCTAAAAGTCATGGTGAAGCATCAGTGAAAGAAGAAATTATGGTAGAACGTATAATTTAGCATTCCACACGCACACATGGTCATTAAACATTGATAAGTTGTGTATACAGCCCGTGACCTTTTCCCTCTGAACCCTGCCCTCTGTGCTGCTGCAGGTAAAGAAACTCCAGGCCATTCTGAAGCCCATGATGCTGAGGAGGCTGAAGGACGACGTGGAGAAGAACCTGGCGCCCAAAGAGGAGACCATTATCGAGGTACGGCTCAGACTGAGGATGAATTCATAATTATGTGTACTATGTTACTTCTCTGATCAAAGTTGTTCAAAGTGTGATCAAATACTGTGATTTATTTGTAGTCCTTTGATTTCAGGTAAAGTAAATATATTCTGAATAGTGAAAAAGGTTCTGTTGCTGTAGACCACATGTATTACGCATCAAAGTCTGGGAAAATAAGTTCTAGTATCTAAAGTTCTACATTATGATTTGGGTTTTTTTCTCTTTTCAAACTCGTTTGGTTACTTTTAAGGAACAGTATGTAGCATGTATTTTTCCTCTTGTTTTTTGTAATTAAGAATAAATCAGCATTTACTACTATTATCTGTGAACACTGTATCAGAACCTCATATCTGTGGGACAAAGACTGGTCAAGTTTATGAAATTTTAAATCCGAATCTTACATACAAATCTTACATTAAATCCTGGAAAAGTCATGGAAATTTGTACATTCAATAAATTTTAGTATCTCTTTCACGCAACTACAGTGTTCTGTTAAGTTATCATTAGGCTATTGTGAATATTTCCGAATGTATACACTTTTTGTTTAAAAGAGACGACAATAAATGCACTGACACTGACATTTTGAATATTAAAAATCTATAATACCATGTGGCAGACATGTCAAACTCAGGGCCGGGGGCCAAATTTGGCTGGCGATATAATTATATTTGGCCCGCGAGATCATATCAAATATGTATTAGAGCTGCCTGCCGGCTACAGATAGGCTATACGGACATTATTTTTGTTATTATTTAATATTATGCTTGTTCTGGATTCAATGTTTAAGCAAAACTATTATTAAACATTTATTTTAATAAGAAAAGTTTTAACATTACATATCTTGAAAGAAGAGAAAACATGCTGTTGCTGCATGTTGTTGAAAATTTTCAATAAATATTAAGTTTGGCCCACGACTTAGTCCCAGTTTTTAATTTTGGCCAACTGTGAATTTGAGTTTGACACTCCTGCCATAAGGTGAGTGGAAACAGTGAACATTTCATATTTAGCCCTAAAATTATGCTCAATTCTATACATGTAGGGTGCCGTAAAGTCATGGATAAGTTTAGAAATTTTGACAGTGAAAAAGAGTGGGAACCCTGTAGATTTCTTGTAAAGGTCCTACATTTTACTCTTGCAAACTTTAAGCCGTGTTAGCATCTTATTACCTCCTCAGAAACAGACCTGGAGTTGTGTTTTGTTTCATTCTCACGTTTGAATAACTTTGTATTATTAGCCATTATGACATCACAAGGAGGGTTTGTGTGTTAAATGTGTGAATGAAACAAAACACAACTCCAGGTCTGTTTGTCACGAGGAAACAACATTATAACACGAATCAAAACATAGTATAAAATGTGCCCTTTAACCTTTGTATTTCCTGTGTCTCGTTGTTGTTGATGTTTTCGCAGGTGGAGTTGACCAACATCCAGAAGAAGTATTACCGAGCCATTCTAGAGAAGAACTTTTCATTTCTGTCCAAAGGAGCCAACCAGCACAACATGCCCAACCTCATCAACACCATGATGGAGCTGCGCAAGTGCTGCAACCACCCGTATCTCATCACAGGTCTGAGCTCGCAGCACAGACACCACACACACTCACTCACCACAGCACAGACACACTCACACACACTCACACACACTCACACACTCACCACAGCACAGACACACTCACACACTCTCACTCACCGCGCTCACAGCTGAAAAATATAAAGTTGTTTTTGGGCCAAATGGAGTTTTCAGTCCCATTCTGCTCTCCAGACCCTGCTGCATCCAAGTCATTTTAAAGGCATAGGCTACTACTAGTGCTACTACTACTGCTACTACTACTACTACTGTTACTGCTGCTACTGCTATTGCTATTAATGCTGCTACTACTGCTACCACTACTGCTACTGCTGTTACTACTACTGCTACTGCTACTTCTAGTGCTTCTACTACTGGTGCTACTACTACTACTTCTGCTACTATTGCTGCTACTACTGCTGGTACTACTCTTGCTGCTGCAACTACTACTGCTACTGCTACTTCTACTACTACTACTACTGCTACTACTGCTACTGCTGCTACTGCTACTACTACTACTACTGCTACTACTGCTACTGCTGCTACTGCTACTACTACTACTACTACTACTACTGCTACTACTACTGCTACTGCTGCTACTATTACTGCTTCTGCTACTGCTACTACTACTACTACTGCTACTACTGCTACTGCTGCTACTGCTACTACTACTACTACTACTACTACTGCTACCTCTACTGCTACTGCTGCTACTATTACTGCTTCTGCTGCTGCTACTACTACTACTACTACTACTACTACTACTACTACTACTACTACTACTGCTACTACTACTGCTACTGCTGCTACTATTACTGCTTCTGCTGCTCCTACTACTACTACTACTACTGCTACTACTACTACTACTACTACTACTACTGCTACTACTACTACTACTACTACTACTACTACTACTACTACTACTACTACTACTACTGCTGCTGCTTTAGCTTCTGCTACTGCTACTACTGCTACTACTGCTACTACTGCTACTACTACTACTAGTACTGCTAGTACTACTATTGCTGCTACTGCTACCTCTAGTGCTTTTACCACTACTACTGGTGGTACTACTACTCCTGCTACTGCTGCTACTATTACTGTTTCTGCTGCTACTACTACTACTACTACTACTACTACTACTACTACTACTACTACTACTTCTACTACTACTACTACTTCTACTACTACTACTACTGCTACTACTACTACTACTGCTACTACTTAGGGAAGGGGCATACTCAAAAGCTAAACTGAAACTTATTAAACACATTAAATGTTTTCAAAAAATTAAAAAATAACTTCCGTATCTTAATTTGTGTTGGCAATTAATACCATAGTATAATACTTTCAAGAATATTTTTGTTCAGGCGAGATAATTGCCAATACTTTCCGGGTGGAGGGTCTGTCACCATGGAGATTTTGTTGCTTTGCCTGGAATTTTTCACAGTATGAGATTAAACTTATCTATTTCCATGGATGCAAGCGTCAAAGCAGTTTACAGATTAGGTTTGTGGAGAGGTGGGCCGATTACAGTAGAATATAGATTTTTCAAGGTATTTTTCTTTATTATGAAATAATAAGAAAGTTTAATGCTATACTGTGATACATTTCAGTAAAAGCAATCTCCCCAGCATATCTCCATGGACTCTTACCAGAAAAGTTACATGGTGCATCTTTAATACTGCTCATAGTTGGGACTTTTGTTGAGTCTGGCACACAGAGATCAGTCTGGACTAGCTGGCAAACTTCACATATGTTGTCATTTGGTTATAATTTGCCAAAACAATTTCTTGATTCACCAGCATCACTAGATACATTTGTGCTTTCCACCCCCACAGGAGCCGAGGAGAAGATCTTGGAGAGCTTCCGTAAGAGCCACAGTCCTGACGCTCCGGACTTCCAGCTCCAGGCCATGATCCAGGCGGCAGGGAAACTGGTCCTGATCGACAAGCTGCTGCCCAAGCTGCTGTCAGGAGGCCACAAGGTCCTGGTCTTCAGCCAGATGGTGCGCTGCCTGGACATCCTGGAGGACTACCTCATACAGAGACGGTACAGCTACACAGCACTGTGAACGCACCGTGGAGAGGGGCCTGCATGAGGAAATAGACTGTGGATAGCTGTTGTAGTCTGTAGTAGATCTGTCACAATTATTACTATATCACCGTATGGTAGAGTCCTGCATGGGTCCATTTTTCGAGACCCGCACCTGTGCAGGACAACATCACAACCACACGTTAATCTGTAATTATATCAAAGTTAAATCTGCACCTGCCCAGACCTGTTAGCATTCCACCTGTTACCTGCCCGTGCCCGTGATAAATCGGGATCAGCTTATTAGTCTGACAGTCTAATAGTCCAGAACTAAACCAGGACTAAACCAGGACTGAACCTACGCCGTGTCATTAGCGGATTATAAATATATACACGCTGCAACACAGACGATCGCCTGGACTACACCAGGACTGGACCAGGACTGGACCAGGACTGGACCAGGACTAAACCAGGACTAAACCAGGACTGAACCAGGTCTAAACCAGGTCTAAACCAGGTCTAAACCAGGAATAAATCAGTGTCATATTCATAAATATATACACACCACAGCTGCCGAGCCAATCACCAGGATTGGACCAGGTCTAAACCAGGTCTAAACCAGGTCTAAACCAGGACTAAACCAGGACTAAACCAGGACTGAAGCAGGACTCAACCAGGACTGAACCAGGTCTAAACCAGGACTAAACCAGGTCTAAACCAGGAATAAATCAGTGTCATATTCATAAATATATACACACCACAGCTGCCGAGCCAATCACCAGGATTGGACCAGGTCTAAACCAGGTCTAAACCAGGACTAAACCAGGACTAGGACTAAACCAGGACTAAACCAGGACTAAAGCAGAACTCAACCAGGACTCAACCAGGACAAAACCAGGACTAAACCAGGACTGAAGCCGGACTCAACCAGGACTAAATCTGGTCTAACCCAGGACTGAACCTACGCCGTGTCATTAGAGGATTATAAATATATACACTCCGCAACCGCAGAGCCAATTGCCTGGACTACACCAGGACTGAACCAGGTCTAAACCAGGTCTAAACCAGGACTGAACCAGGACTCAACCAGGTCTAAAGCAGGACTAAACCAGGTTTAAACCAGGACTAAACCCGAGCTGATCTCCTCTGATTACACTAAAGTCTCTCTCAGCCTGGTCTGACATCATTCCGGGAAAAAAAAAAAAAAAAAAGGGGAAATGGCACTTGTTTCCAGGGCAACAGACGTCCTGGACTTGCGTCAAGTATTGTTCTCCCTTTTGTCCTTCATTTGATTCACCTGACCCGCCTGTGTGTAATCACTACCCGCCCGTAGAACTCCAGAACATTAAAACCTGCCCATTTCAGCAGCTATTTGCTACCGAACCCGGTGCAGGACTCTGGCGTATGGTTCAGTACATGATACATGCACTGATGTGGTCTCTGTTGGACTGTTGTGGTGAAGAAGGTGCTGAGTCCAATGGCTAAATTCTCAATTTAATCTCTCATGGACACAAATGTAAGCAGACCTTCCACCAGAAAAGTTACATACTGCACCTTTAATGACCAAAAGGAGACGATCACGGATAGAAACGGTCAAAATGAGTTTCCTCCACAGAGTTGAGAAAGAGTGAAGAGTCTCTAGTACTTTTCATAATCTAAACACGTGGGGAAGATCATGTTTCTCATGTGTGCAATCTTATGGCAATTTGATCTTTTGAGATCTTGTGGCATGCGATCTTGTGACTTCTGTTAATCATTCAAGGTCCATTTACAGCGTCCATGTTATGCTATTTTCTGATCTATGTTATAATGTTGGTTCCCCATCGAAAACAAACCTGGAGTTGGGGTTTGTTTCATTCACACATGTTTAATGCACAAATCCTGCAGCTCTAAGTATGTTTTTGAGGAGGTAACAACATTATAACATGACTTAAAACTTACATGAGTCAATTCTGTGTCATATAAGACCTTTTAAAGCAGACAAAAGATAGACAACAATCAATTTCAGTCGCTTTATAACTGTGATCATTGACTTTACTGTTCCCTTATGTCTCTGCAGTTACACATACGAGCGCATCGACGGCCGTGTGAGGGGGAACCTGCGTCAGGCCGCCATAGACCGGTTCTGTAAACCCGACTCAGACCGGTTCGTGTTCCTGTTGTGCACCAGAGCTGGAGGTCTGGGGATAAACCTGACGGCCGCAGACACCTGCATCATCTTTGACTCTGACTGGAACCCACAGAACGACCTGCAGGTACAACTCCTCCCATCTTACTCACAGGTGTTTTAACTGTGACGGGTTAAATCTATGTTCAGTCTTATTTATATATTACATTTTATGCTCGTTCTTTCACCTTTTATATTAAAATCATTAAAAAAATAATAATAAAAATAAAAAGTGATGTGTGTAAAATCCCTCAGTCGTACAGGTAGAATCCATGGCAAAATATTTCAATTTTCAGGTTTCAAAATTCACTTTGTGAACTGGACAAAAGTTTATGTAGTCAAAATTAATTTATTATTTTATTATTATTATTATTATTATTATATATTAGTAGTAGTAGTAGTAGTAGTAGTAGTAGTAGTAGTAGTAGTAGTAGTAGTAGTAGTAGTAGTAGTATAATTTTTTTTTTTTTTTACAAATTTTTCCTTTTGCCAATAAAAAGAGATATAAAAGTGAATTATTTAAATTTAATTAAATTAATATTATTGCAATTGACTGACTTTTTAAGGATGTTTTAGCAGATTGTAATTTAACATTTTAATTTACAAATTACATACGAAATTTTCCAGTTTTCTTTTTTATATTGTGGATTTGATAATAAAATGATATATGAATTAGAAATGTTTAGGAACTAGTCTGCTACATTATGCATATTTAATATAAATACTAATATTAAATACAAAATGCTACACTACATTTTTGAAATATGCAAATAAACTGTATAAAGAAGTGGACTAAGCAAGTGTGACGTCACCCATTTGATGTCCAGTCAAATGAAGCTCACTGAGGGTTGCAATTATAGGAGTGAATTCTGTGCCAGAAATTGATTTACAGACAAAATAGTGAAATAAAAACACCAGGATCATGTAGAGCGGGATAATATGAACATTTTAAGACCAAAATGACGAGGCTCACAGCAGCAGTTACAGATCGAGGGGTCAGTGGGAGCCAGAGCTGATGAAGCCAGAAGCACCCCCATGCTCATTTCCTATTTGGAACACGGCAGCTCTGTCCATTTATGCAGTGTGTGGGTGTAGAGTTTCCATCTAATAATATGTAGTACTAAATATATGATATTTTATTTCTGTCTTTGTCTAGGCCCAGGCGCGCTGTCACCGGATCGGTCAGAGTAAAGCGGTGAAAGTTTACCGCCTCATCACCAGAAACTCTTATGAGAGAGAGATGTTTGACAAGGCCAGCCTCAAACTGGGGCTGGACAAGGCCGTGCTCCAGGACATCAACCGAAAAGGAAGCCTCAACGGGGTCAGATACAACTCTATCTCATGAACTATTACAACCAGGGAATCAGTGGTGCTTAAAACGGCCCATGTTATGTTATTTTCTGATCTGTTATAATGTTGTTTCCTCATCATAAACAGACCTGGAGTTGTGTTTTGTTTCATTCACACATATTTCACACACAAAACCCTGCATATTTAGAGTTTTTCTCTCAAACACAAAACACTCTGTTCCACTTTGTGATGTCATGTGGTAATGCAAGAAGAGCTCTAGGGTGTTTTTAAACTCCATAAACCTTCACCAGAATCATTAAATTGTTGAAAACTACCGCTGCATAACATCACAAGGTGGAACAGACCATTTTGAGGTTTGGACAGACTCATAAACCAGGATTACTCAAAAATATGTGAATGAAACAAAACACAACTCCAGGCTAAAAACTCACAAGAGCTTTCATGTTTTTCTAATTATTACTCTCTTGGTTTGATGGAATAGTCCCTGTAGTACTATTTACACTCAAGGAAGACTTTTTTTTTATCCACATCCATCCATTTATCCATCCATTTTCTTCCACTTTATCCGGGGCCGGGTTGTGGAGACAGTCGTCTGAGCAGGGAGGCCCAGACTTCCCTCTCCACACACACTTCCTCCAGCTCTTCCGGAGGGATCCTGAGGCATTCCCAGGCCACCCAAGAGACATAGTTCCTCCAGCGTATCCTGGCTCTTCCCGGGGGCCTCCTCTCGGTGGGACATCCCCGGAACACCTCACCAGGGAGGCGTTCAGGAGGCATCGGAAAGAGCCACCTCAGCTGGTTCCGCTCGACGTGGAGGAGCTGCGGCTCTACTCATGTGTTCCTCCCATGTGACTGTGGAGAAAACTCATTTCGACCACTCCCAGCGAAGTGACATTCCACATCGCCACAGCCAGATACTGTGTCTGTGGACTGGATCATTCAGACACCTGTCGCGACTGTTGCCCAGTCCTCTACACACCCGACCCCTGTGAATCCCTCTGTGGATGATGAACACACAGGAGGACATTTTTTAATGACAGTTTAAACCTTCTTTTAACAAAATAAAGGTGTTGGTATTTATTTTTATTAGTCTAATCATCACTATCATCACATCAACATTATAACAGCTCAGTTAAAATACATTTAAGAGTCTAACTTAGTATGACTGTGCACCAAATGATTGTTGTATCCATTAAAACATGGCTCACTTGTGTGTATCTCCACTTGCTTGTGTAGGTGGCGCAGTTGTCCAAGCTGGAGGTGGAGGACCTGCTGAAGAAGGGGGCGTACGGAGCTCTGATGGACGAGGAGGATGAAGGCTCCAAGTTCTGCGAGGAGGACATCGACCAGATCCTTCAGAGGAGAACCCAGACCATCACCATCCAGTCTGAGGGAAAAGGCTCCACTTTCGCCAAGGTAAACACGGGATAAGAGATTACAACGGTGAAACTTAATCTGTGTATCATTCGTTCATTTGTTTTTAAATAAAAAAACCAAAAATAAAAAAACAAAAAAACATTCATTATTTGTCTCCAAAACCAAAATGAAAAAAACAGATAATGATTTGTTTTTTCAGTTTTCGATTTTGTGTTTAAATGAATAATTGAAAAAATGGATAACGGCCGTTTCCCGTTTCTGTGACTTAAACTGCGATGCTGGACATTTGCGCCGCTTACGGACTGAATCAGGACTGAACCAGGACTGAACCAGGACTTAAACAGGACTTAAACAGGACAGAACCAGGAGTGTTGGGACGGGCCCAGAGGTGCGCCCGCGTAGCCTGTCGTTTGATCGGGACTGAGTCCGGGACTGAGGCCGGGACTGAGGCCGGGACTGAGGCCGGGACTGAGGCCGAGACTGAGGCCGAGACTGACGCGGAGACTGAGGCCGAGACTGAGGCCGAGACTGAGGCCGGGACTGAGGCCGGGACTGAGGCCGGGACTGAGGCCGGGACTGAGGCCGGGACTGAGGCCGGGACTGAGGCCGGGACTGAGACCAAACCAGCACTAAAACAGGACCAGGAGTGTCAGCACGGGCCCGGAGGTGTGCCTGTGTAGACTGTCTGGTGTCACGTCTGAGACCAGGACTAGACCGGGTACAGACCAGGACTGAGACCAGGACTGAGACCAGGACTGAGACCAGGACTGAGACCAGGACTGAGACTGCGACTGAGAACGGGACCAGATAAGGCCCAGACCAGAAATGAGACCAGGACTAAGACCAGGACCAGGATCTGAGACTGAGACTGAGAATGGGACTGAAACTGGTTTAGTCCTGGTTTAGACCTGGTTTAGTGTTGTTTTAGTCCTGGCTCAGTCCTGGCTCAGTCCTGGCTCAGTCCATACGCGCCACAGTTTAAGTGACAGAAACGGGGAACGGCCAGTATCCGTTTTTTCCATTATTCATTTAAACACACAATCGAAAACTGAAAAAACAAATCGTTATCTGTTTTTTCATTTTGGTTTTGGAGACAAATAATGAATTATTTTTGGTTTTATTTTGAAAAACGAAATGAACAAATGATTTACAGGTTAAACTGGTCTTTGGTTTGATTATGAAAGTCGTAAACAGATAAAGTTGGATTGGATTGGAAAATAAATGCAAAAATAATAAAATAAAATAGAAACATACTGCATAGACAAGTGTTTGTAATGGATCTAACACTGGTCATTATCTTTTTTATATTCTGGGTTAAACAGTTCCTTTACAGAGTGGTACCAAGTTAGCGCCGTTGCCATAGCGATTAACTCATTAATTCATTCAAGTTATTTCGGTGGTGAAAAGTGCTCAAAATAAACCTCGCTACCAACTCTCGGCTTTTTTTCTGATCTAATATGAAGATCTGAATACGAAGTGCTGCTGTTTATGTCCAGATTGACGCCAACAGGGAAAAGGTTGAGTCACTGTTATAAAACATGTGAAGTAAACAGAGTCAGCGCCACTTATTGAACATGAATAAATGACTAAATAAAGAAATAAATTTAGTAGAAAATGACATAAATGACATAAAAATACATACACTGCCAGTCAAAAGTTTTCTTTATGTTTACTAATTTTTACATTTGATTTATATACACAGAAGATGATAAAGGTGTATTTTAATTAAACTTTTTTAAGTGGAGGGTTCGTCAACTTATTTTCTAAGTGGAAATGTTATTGCTCGGTCTGGAATTTGTCACAGTTTGGGATTAAACCTTTACTTTACTTTAGTTACAGGTCAGATCTGTGGAGAGTAAACCCTGCTCAGAGTCAGAATGAATGCTTTTCTTGGTATTTTTGAGCTATAAAACCACCTGTAATTGAATAAATGTAAGGTAGAGTTGTTTAATGTCATACTTGTTACATGATATATCCATAGCAACAAGCAGGTGATGGACTCTCCAGCAAAAAGTTACACAATGCCCCTTTAAATATACGAAGCAAGCGCCACACTTTTTCCAGTTTGACCGAAACTCTTCTAAACTTTTGATTCATGAAAGTGGCCACCTTTGGCAGATGTAACAGCTGAACACACTCGTGGCTTGTTGTTTTTACACTAGAAATCAAATATTCTTCAGAAATTTCTTCCCAAGTCTGTTGCAGAAGTTCCCATAAATGTGTGGCACTTGTAGTTTGTTTGGCTTTCACTCTTCTGTCCAGTTCATCCCAAACCAGCTCGATGGGGTTTAATTCTGGAGACTGTGCTTGTTCTTTTTTCCTGAGGTAGTTTTGGTCAGAGCTTGGAGTTGTGTTTTGTTATCTTTAATCTTTTTATCTGTGTACCATTTCAAGCTCTTCATTGGACTTGCACGACTTGAATTGCAATAAATAACTGGAAAAATTAGGGTGTTTTAAAACTTTTGACCTGTAGTGTACATGGATTTATGTAGTAAAGAAAAATGTTAAATAACTCAACTAACTATAACTATTTTGAGGATTTTAATATAACATATATATAGTTATTTACATTTTTTCTTTGCTGTATAATTCATACTTATCATAGTTCATATATTTGATGTCTTCTGTATGTGTATAAAATGTAGAAAGTAGTAAAAGTAAAGAACAAAAATCATTAAATGAGAGAAACGTTTTACTTGCAATGTGTGTATTTTTACCACATTTATTTCTTTATTTATTTCATTATTTATGTATTTATTTATTTGTTAATGTACAATAAGTCGCTATAACTATGTTTGCTTCACATCTTTTATAATCATCTTTTCCCTGTTGGTGTCAATCTGTAGATCTGGAAAATGGTGAAAAAAACAAAACGAAAAACTGTTGACTGGAAGTGTACATACTGTATATATATAAATATTATTGTTATTACTTTAACTCATTGTTTTGTGTTTTTCAGGCCAGTTTCGTGTCGTCTGGAAACAGGACGGACATTTCTCTGGACGACCCGAACTTCTGGCAGAAATGGGCCAAGATCGCCGAGGTTGAGATCGACTCCAGGTCTGAGAAGGTACAGGAAGCCCCCAGCAGAGACTAACTTTACATATTTGGGATGTAAATCTGTACAGAAAATAACCTTAAAGCCTGAATCTTACAGTGAAAACAGAACTAGTTCATTTTAAACAGTTTGCAGTTATTCCTCACTCACGTCATGCGTTCTGAGCACCCCATTATCGCTTCTTAATTAGATCTGTAGATTTTATCTGTACTCGGTCAAACGCTTAACGCTCTTCTCTGCTGGAAAAAATCTGGTGAAGCCAGTACAATAATAGTGAGGGTGTTCTGCAACGGGTGGTAGGATTTTTATATTGATAAATGTGTTCCTGTTTTGTCTGATAATTAATATTTGCCAATATAGATTATCGTATTTTTTGGACTATAAGTCGCTCCGGAGTATAAGCCACACCAGCCAAAGAACGCATAATGTAGAAGAAAAGAATATATCACATCTTGAAAGGCAAGTTATAGTAAAAAACAATAAAACAGAGAACAAAAGGCTGTTAATTTCACATATGAACAGTTCTTCAGATAACTATAGCTTAAACAACAGAACAGAACAAGTTTAACAAACTCTCCATCTCACTGCAAATCACTAAATCTATGGAATTCTTCATCCTCTTTGTCACTTCTGAGCAACTCCGCAACCTCTGGAGGTAAACTGAGTGTTGCTTCCTCTTCTGCGTAGCTGTTGTCAGACTCAGCATCAGTTCGAGTTAGAATTATTCTGCTCTTTCTGAATCCCGACAGGATGGTTTTGGTTGTCACTAAAGTCCAGGCTTTGTCGATCCATCCAATGACTTCCAGGAAAGTTACATGGTGCACCCTCCTTACCGTGAAGCTGTGTTCTCCATCCCCGCCTTTCGCCAGTCCCTCACAAGTTTCTCGCTTACTCTGAACTTTCTTTCTGCTGCTCGATTACCGTCCTCTGCTGTATATTTCACCACTTGCAGCAGGACAGTTGCCTTTTCTGCAGGAGACATGCACATTAGGGCGCGAAGTGACCGAGGCATAGAAGTAATAGGAGGAGCAGATACTGACACACAAGCCTAGAGCCTCTCGCGGCTGTCAGTGTGAACATTTTAATATATAAATCACACTGGAGTACAAGTCGCAGGAAACGACCAAACCATGAAAAAAGTGCGACTTATAGTTTGAAAAATACGGGGTATACTTATATTTTCCATGACTCACTAATTGAAATTAAGTTGAATATACACTACTAGTCAAAACTTTGGACACACCGTCTTGTTCTGTGTTTTTTTTTTTTACAACTTCCTATATTTTATAAACATATGGAAGACATCAAATATATGAAGCAAGATGCATGGAATTAGGCCCAGAGGAGGTAACCTGTTTCACGCCAAACTGATCTCTGTAGCAACTGAGCTCTGCACATGATCAATCTGAGATGGCTCTTGGTGAAAGAGTTCGAGGCATGGCAAGTTTAATTATATAGCACAGTTTGTACACAAAGTAATTCAGAGTGCTTTACAGAATAAGAAATACAAACAAACAAATCAAAACATAAATAATTGTTATACAATTTAAAAGAGAGAGAGACATTAGGTTAGGTTAAGTTGCTTTATTTATACCCGGAGGTAGAATTGTTTTGCAGGTTTGAGAGGCTGGTCCCACATTTCACATTTCATTCATTCACAAGATGCACAATAAACACGTATAAAACACAATAACAAAATAAAGTGTTACTGTGCTCCAGTGCACAATTTTTCCAAGACAAATGTTCTGAAATTGATAGATAAATAGATTACAATTTATAAATATGATAGCGGCTGGAACGAAGCTCCTTTTAAAACAAAAAGAAGCCTATGACCAGAGGGAAGCACCTGAAACTCTGAATTTAATGGATGTTGCCCGTCTTTTAAAATACTCTGAGGCATCCTCTGTAACTGTCCTGAGTACATTAAATTAGAGAGAAGAAAACCTGGAGTGTCATGACGACTATTTGAATCTGATTGGTTGAAGAGTCACAAGAGCCAACAAGACGAAAAATCTAACCTTTTTTACATCCAATGGAGAGAAAATCACAGACATTTTCCTTGTCCTCAAGTCACTTACCTTCTGCATGTTTTTCACAAACAAAATAGTCTGTATTTACGCTAAAATAGACTGAAGTGTGTCGGCGTTGTTTTGGTTCGTTTGGTTGTTTTGTCTTTGACACACTTGACCTCTGTGCTGCTCTGTGTTTGGTCGCCCATCACCTTTCAGCTCTATCGCACCAGCGGGCGCCAAGAATCCATCTTGCTGCAGAAGGTTACAGAGAGAGCGTGCCTATGTTCCCACAGCTCTCTGCTCCCTCATTTCTAAGTTTGTTTTTGTTTTGTTTTGTTTTTTCCAAAATTACACCTTATGTTCCCACATTTCCTTTTTTATTAATTTGCGTCATATTTTATCCCTTTTTCTCCCAATTTTGTAATCAGTTACACCCAATCTATTATCCAGCCACAGTTGACTACAGATGTAATGTAGAGGTTATGGTGCAAAGGATCCTAGGTTGAAATTATTCTGAATCAGGAGTCTCCAACCAGTAGCTCTCCGTCCCTTCCAAGTAGCTTGCCAAGGGATTTCTGAATTATATGTATTGTGTTGAATAAATAAAATTTGATCAATTAAATGCCTTTTACAATTGTACATGTATCATTTTGATGCCCAACTTTGTGCACTAATAGATTGATAATGGTTTATGTTTTATAGGTATTTAACTTAGGGTGATAAAATTTTCAAAATATAAAACTGAGACACCTTCAGTGTGAGTCGAATGCGTAATTAAAAAGACTTTTCTGCACTCGGCCCATTCATGATTAACATGAGTCAGTATAATTACATTTTCTTTGTGTTTTGGTCATTTTTCCGCAGCTTTTCTGTATTTCACCTAAACAAATGACAAGTAACGCCTTTCTTTACTGTTAGCAGGGATGAAATTGGTCAAAAATAGGGACACCTGTAACATTTTTTGTATAAAACTGGGATAAATCAGTGGTTTTGTATAAGTCTGCTGGGATTGGGAACACAGGCTCAAAACTGGGACTGTCCCGGGTAAATAGGGACGTCTGGTCAACCTAATCTAACTGTACCTCATCTAAGGTTTGCTGTGGCTCTTTTATATACTAAATTTCTTGTGACTGCTAAAACTAGTAGCTCTCTGGAATTTTTGGAGACCACTGCTTTAAGTCGTCCGTTTAAAGGTGGTATAAAGATTAAAAAAATGACGTGACTTTGTGAAAATCTTAGAAATGAGGGAACATGGGACTGTGGGACCATTGGGCTGACCTCGCCGTTGGGAGGAGGGACACTTTTGGTTCTTCCACTCCTCAAACTGCCCTGACAAAAGTGTGTGCATTTCCGTATGATTGCGTAAACCTATATCCAGCCCTTTACCGTCACTATACTGATGAAACCCAGACACAAAAACCTCAACCTCTCGTGTACCTCTTTGTGTAAGCACCAAGATGAGACGAATTTAAAAAGTCTTCGACAAAACCAGGTTGATTTTTAACAATGAAACCCAGAGTGAAATGTAGCAGAGCGCCGTGTAAAAAAGCATACACATTTGGGATGCATGGTTACAAAAAGCCTGGTTGCCTCCCGCCAGCTCCGACAGATGGGAGCTCTTAATGAATGAAGTACACATGCTGCAGTTTTAAGCCATGAGCGACTCGTGAGCGGAATAACTCATCAGTATGGTCCTTACGTGCCCCCTTTCCCCTTTTATTAAATAAACTTGTCACTCTTTTGTTCATTTAGTTAGAAAATTTGTATTAAAGGGCCTATATTACACAAAATTGACTTGAGCGTGTGACATTTAATCTTAATTTATAATGTTGTTACCTCATCAGAAGCTGTTCACATGTTTGAGTAACCATTTATTATTGGTCTGTTTACATCACAGGTGTCAAACATAAGGCCCGGGGGCCAGATCCGGCCCTCCATGACCTTTAATGTGGCCCTTGGGTGATTTTCTACTAAAATATTTTTATTATATTTTCTATTAAAATATTGGTAATTTTCTGCGGTGCTGAGCATAGCAGCATCTCCATGCTCCTCTGTGCATGGCCCCTCCCACCGGAGCAGCACAAATGAAGACTCTTTCCAAACACTCTTAAAGGACGATTGTTTTGACTGTTGACCGTGACACCCTGATCAACAAAATGTCCAAAATGAGAAAAGTGGACACAGAGTGCAGGATTTTCCAAGAAAAATTTACTTATTCCTGTTTGCATACAAGTTCATGTTAAAATATTTTGTTGAAATTGAATTTTTCTTAAAGTTTCAGGTTGTTCATAATATTATTATATTTATTATAATAAGAAAGAGTTCATCAATTAAAAAAGATTTCTGTAATAGATTTGCATTTCTCTGCACAAATATTTGAATTTATTGTTATTTTTGGGGTTTATATGACATGAGTTTTCTGATCCGGCCCCTTTGGGATCAAAGTAGGTTGGATACGGCCCCCGGACCAAAATGAGTTTGACACCCCTGGTTTACATCTTTAAAGCTTAAAATGTCTTGTCTTGTTCCACCTTGTGATGTCATGAAGTGGTAGTTTTCAAGTTAACAGCTACCTTTTATCTTTATCCTCAGTAGAGATTGGAAATTCCAGGCAATTTTAGTGAAGGGGTATGGAGTTTAAAAACACAGTGGAGCACTTTCTGCATTACCACATGACATCACAAGGTGGAACAGGGTATTTTCTGTTTGAGAGAACTTCAAAATACCTCAAGAAGCCAAAATAACTAACAATATTTGTGTGTTAAACATGTGTGAATGTAACAAAACACAATTCCAGATTTGTTTTTGATGAGGAAATATTATAACACAGATCCAAAAGTAGTTTAATATGGGCCCCTTAAACAGATTTGTCACACTTTTCTGAATTTTGTTTGAAAATTTGCAACGATGGGTCAAAAACAAAGGTTTGATTTGATAATAAAAGGTAGTAGAGATTATTTGTGCTTCAAAATAGCTGAAAATGGTTTTAAAGGGCCCATATTACACTATTTTCTGATCTATGCTAATTAAGAACATACCTGGGGTTGTGTTTTGTTTCATTCACACATGTTTAACACAAATCTAGCATTTTAAGGCTGACTTCTTTGCTCAAACAGAAAACACTCTTCCACCTCGTGATGTCATGTGGTAATACGCTTTCACTAGAATAATTTGGATAATTTTAGGTCTGGAATTGCAAATCTACAGAACAAAAAAATAAAAGGTAACTTGAAAACTACCGCTTCATGACATCACAAGGTGGAACAGAGCATTCTGAGCTTTGACGATGTAGACAGACTGATAATGCAGCAGGGGTGTAAGAAAAAATCGATTCAGTGATATATCGTGATACTTCATTGCACAATTCTCGAATCGATTCAAAATGCATCGATTTTTTAAATTATATTTTTCACAAAAATTCATTAGTTACATGCACTGTTCTCATGATTTAAAAAAAATTATACATTATATTTCATACAATTGTGTTCTCTTGAAAGTGTAGTTGACTGTATTATTAGAAGTAATTATTGATAAATCGCAGTATATCATCCATTGATTTAGTATCGGGATATATTGAATCGTGACATGTGAATTATGATATGTATCGTATCGTTAGACTTAAGGCAATGCACATCCCTATAATGCAGGGATATTAGTCAAACAAAACATAAATCCAGGTATGTTTTTAAAAGGTAAGAACATTCTAAAATGGCTAAAACCTCACGAGAGTAAATTTTGCGCACGTTTATGAAATATTGTGTACTTTTGCGTTTACCTTTATGAAGACTCTTGCAAGAGGGAGACAGCGTGCGGGAGTCTTCTTAAAAACATTTGCTGCAAAATAAATGTAAAACTAGAAAAGCACTCAGAGAGCGCAGACCTCCGCCAAGGACTACCCCCATTTTTTATATAAATTGCG
Source organism: Boleophthalmus pectinirostris (assembly GCF_026225935.1). Taxonomy (NCBI): domain Eukaryota; kingdom Metazoa; phylum Chordata; class Actinopteri; order Gobiiformes; family Gobiidae; genus Boleophthalmus; species Boleophthalmus pectinirostris. The sequence continues at coordinate 10,752,691 of NW_026571299.1, forward strand.
ATAAAATCAGTCTTCTGGATCAGATCCGGATCAGCCTTTGGAATATGAAAGAGGATCCCATTGTCCATCCCTGAGTCAAATTTCATGGGGTTTGGTCAATAATTAACCGAGATATTGAGAAACTAAATATTTGGCCCCATTTACCACAGTGTTAACTAAAATTTCAAAGTGATCCAGAATCCAGGATTTCTTCCGGATCACCCCCAAAATGAAATCAGTTCTTCCTTTTCACATTTCCAACAAATCCTGAAAATTTCATCAAAATCGGTCAATAACTTTTTGAGTTATGTTGCTAACAGACAAACAAACAAACAAACAAACAAACAAACAAACAAACAGACAAACGCCGGCAAAAACATAACCTCCTTGGTGAAGGTAAAAATAAATAAATAAATAGAAACATGTTGCATAGGTGAGTGAAAAATGCTTTTCTCCGTGGAGATGTTATTGCTTTGTCTGGAATGTTCCACAATACGGTATTAAACCTTTCTATCTTCATGGAATCCAAACCAGAGCAAGTTACAGGTCAGATCTGTGGAGAAGAGACCCGCTCACAGTCACAATATCTTTTTTTCTAGGTATTTTTCATCTATAAAACCACCTGTAATTGAATAAATGTAAAGTAGAGCTGTTTAATGTCATACTGTGGAACATTCCAGGCCCCTAATCAAGAAGTTACACAGGGCACCTTTAAACTAGGGTTGTCAAAAGTATCGAAAATCAGATTTGTGAAACGATAAATAAATTACGGCCATTAGGCAACGTGATTGTTACTAACGGACCCATGTGTTTGCTGTGAACGCGATTTTAACTCTAAAATCCTCAAAATGAATCCAGTGATGGTGAAAGAACTGCACAGGAGATTTTTGAGTTTCTAAACTATTACGTAACTATCAGTGGAAAATTTTGCGTGACCAATTTCTGAAAAGGACCTTGTAAACAGCATTAATGAAAGAAGCGTGAATGAAGCAATTCCGGGTATGTTTTTCATGAGAGACCACAGGGTTTCCACGTAGGCTGACCAGATTTCCCTATTTACCCGGGGCAGTCCCAGTTTTGAGTCCTAGGTCCCCTGTTCCAGCAGATTTACAAAACAAAACCATTTACAAAACAGGTGATTTGTCCCAGTTTAATACAAGAAATGTCCCAGGGGTCACTGTTTTTGACCAGTTTGATCTAGGGCTGAACGATTTTAAGAAAAAAATTGAATTACAATTTTTCTGGCAGATATTGAGATTCCTATTTCATCCGTTTTTGTTTTTTCCCCCCCCCCCCCCCCCCCAAATCAAGTTTCACTGCACATAAACATTTGCAAACATCACAGAAACTTACATCATACCAGAGTCCTGCACCGGGTCGGGTACCAGAGGGTGACCAGCCTGACTACTACTGTCAAAAATCTGTCATCGCTTCACAGGCCTTATTTGTTGAGCAGAAGAAACATTAATCGAGATGCTGGACATACGGACTGAACCAGGACTGAACCAGGACTAAAACAGGATTAAAACAAGACTAAAGCAGGACTGAACCAGGATTAAACCAGGACTAAAACAGGAGGACTAAACCAGGACTGAACTGGGATTAAAACAGGATTAATCCAGGATTAATCCAGGACTAAACCAGGACTGAACTAGGACTGAACCAGGACTAAAACAGGATTAAAACAGGACTAAAACAGGACTAAAACAGGACTAAACAGGAGGACTAAACCAGGACTGAACCAGGACTAAAACAGGAGGACTAAACCAGGACTGAACTGGGACTAAAACAGGATTAAACCAGGATTAAACCAGGACTAAACCAGGACTGAACTAGGACTAAAACAGGATTAAACCAGGACTAAACCAGGACTGAACTAGGACTAAAACAGGACTAAACCAGGACTAAAACAGGAGGACTAAACCAGGACTGAACCAGGACTAAACCAGGACTAAAACAGGAGGACTAAACCAGGACTGAACCAGGACTAAAACAGGATTAAAACAGGAGTAAACCAGGACTGAACCAGGACTAAAACAGGATTAAAACAGGACTGAACCAGGTCTAAACCAGGACTAAACTAGAACTGAACCAGGACTGAATCAGGACTACAACAGGTCTAAACCATGCCTTCGATTGATCACGGATTGTTCTTTTTAATATAAAATTATCATTGTTATTATTACTATTATTCATTTGCATAAATAAACTCAACTTTACAACATAGAAACCATAACCACTACAGAGCCACATCAGCCCGTTTGACATTATAATGTGTTTAATGCAGCTTTGCGCATGTTTGTTTACGTTTTGCAGAAATGAAACTTAAAACCGCATGAATCATTTGCATAAACTTACACTGAAAAAACAGCTCGCTCCTTGTGCGCTGATGAAGGCCTAAAGGACATGACTCAGTGAAATATTTTTGTAACTTTATTTTTAAGAAGGTTTTAGGGCATACAAAGAATAATGAAGAAACTATAACAATCAAGCAAGATTACATGTACAATCAACAGCTCCCATATCACGATTAATCGTTCATGGATTGTATGTAACAGTCCCATTTTTCCCAATGTTTTTCTCCCTTGTGTCGTTGTAGGCGGAGACCAAATGTCATGGTTTCCATTGCTCTGATTTGTCCGATAATTTGTCTCAGAAGTCCCATTGTAGGTGCCGACTCAGTGGAATATTGTTGTTCTTTCTATGACAGGGATGTCGATCATGCATACATGTGTGAAATACTTTACGAAACAAAACCTAGGTCAGTTAGGAGCACTGCACAAAACCGAGGTGTTGTCTGAGATCGCGATGTTCGGTCCAAAACGATAGATCGTTCAGCCCTCGTTTGATCTAAACCAGGACTATAACAGGTCTAAAAAGTGGACTATTACAATTTTTGACTAAGCTGATCCCTTCCAGGAGAAAAGAGGAGCATAAATTTATTTGTTTAGCCAAAATATAGAAAAATGATTTTGCTCATGACCATAAAGCAGAAAAAAATGCAGTGACAGAAACCTCAATCCACAATGTTACACGCTCTTTTCACAATTTTATCTATACCAAACATCACAACCCGGGTGTGTCCCAGTTTTGAATTTTGAAAATCTGGTGACCCTATTCCCATTGTTTATTAAAAAGTCCTTAAAAGCATTGAATTTATGAATTTGGAAATAACATTTTGAAAAAGTCTTGCAGTATGTAACTTCTCCATATCTCCATATCACATTTCTCCTCAAAAGTTTAATTTGTCAACCACCGTTATTTGGTTAAATAATCTAGCCTAAATATAGAGCAGCAGAACCAGCAACACAGCCCCAGGTCAAAATACTTCGAGTGTGTCACTGAAGATCACGCGCTACAGCACCACTAAACAGAAGCGAGTAAAATCAAAGAAAATCTCAGCAGAACACAGAGTGTTTTTTAACGATGGCTTCACATTACCTAGCGACCCATTTCATGCTGGGGTTACGGGAAAGACTCTCTCTGCTTCCCGTATTCCCAGCATGAAATAAGTAACCAATGTTAAAAAAAACAACTTAAAGGCCTAAAGGTGTAAAGGCTGCTACACACTACACACTACAGGAGAATTTTGAATCCTCTCCTCATGTGCGTGGTGTCAGTGTGACTCTGAGCTGCTCTGTCAGATCGTAACCGCCAAACCAGAGATCTAGAGACGGGATTTTCAGTCCCCCTCCTGCCCGCGCCTGCAAAGAATAGTCATTTTCATTCCCGCTCCCGCCCGCATCTGCGATATTTTGTTCCACTCCCCCCCTAAACTTCGCAAGATGGGGATGTTCGCTTTCTTAAACTCTATCAAACACAGAGAAGCAGAAAGGAATTGTCTAAACTTTGCTCAAGATTAGACCATGTCCGGAGGTTTAGGCTTAAAATGTTTTTATTAATGCCAAATAAAATATCCAGCACAAATGATGTATGATGGCTTACATGAATCGTTTGTATATTTTACTTTACACTCAGTTTGCGGGACTGCAGTTTATCATCCTACCTGCCCACTCCCGAGTCGTGCAGACCCCCTCCCGCCCACACCCGCAATGAGCGTGCCCCAGTCCACAAAACCTACCATCAGTGTTGGGGAGTAACGGATTACATGTACTGGAGTTATGTAATCAGAGTACAAATTATGAGTACTGTTTCAGTGAGTGGTAATTGGATTACAGTTACTTTGTTGAAATAAATGGATTACCTGGTGGCATTTTCCTGTTTTCCTGTTTTCACATTTTCGGCTATATTTCCCCCCCAATTCCACTCATTGCCAGAAATTAAACCTGGTCTGAACTAGATCAAAACCAGGACTAAACCAGGACTAAAACTAGGTCTAAACTAGATCTAAATCAGGACTAAAACCAGCTCTAAACTAGATCTAAACTAGATATTAACTAGATCTAAAACCAGGTCTAAACCAGATCTAAACCAGATCTAAACCAGGACTAAACCAGATCTAAACCAGGTCTAAACCAGATCTAAACCAGATCTAAACCAGGACTAAAACCAAGTCTAAACCAGGTCTAAACCAGGTCTAAACCAGGTCTAAACCAGGTCTAAACCAGGTCTAAACCAGGTCTAAACCAGGACTAAACCAGGACTAAACCAGGATTTAACAGGACTAAATCATGCTGCGTGGACGTGTCATCTTATGTGAAGATTTCCTCATCTTTGCTTCTCTACAGCAAATCAAGTAATCCAAAGTATTCAGATTACGTTACTCACTTTAATTTAATGGATTCCGTTACAAACTACATTTTGAGGTATGTAATCTGTAATCTGTAGGGGAATACATTTTAAAAGTCACCTTCCCAACACTGCGTGCTATTAATCTAGTTTGAGGCCTTCTTTGAAAGTAAAAAGGCAAGAGTAGTTCCTCACGTGTGTCTGTTTACATCCACGCACAGCGCACGGATCGAGATGAAGCTTCAGATTAGTGATAGTGACTCTACTTCCTGTGAGCTTTTATGCTTTAAAAATCATGTATCTGAAGTATTGTACCACATTTCACACATCATAATAACAAAGATTTGACTTGTATCTAAACTAGAAGTGCAGTGTTTTGATCGTTTTAACACTTAAGAGTCTCAAAGCGAGTGGTTTTACTGTAGACACGAAACAGCTGACACGATCGCGCTCACAATTTTATATCCTGTGGTCCGCAGACCGATCCCGCTGCAGTTTTTGCGGTCGGAGATTTTAAGTCTCATAAGATTCTCCTCGTGTCTGTGGTGTGCACTTTTTGTCGCACATTTAAAAATTGCTTAAGACCGAAACATCCTGTAGTCAGACCTTTTTGGAGTCTGCAGAACTTTCTTTAATTTTTTTGCACCTCTGTTTGGCTTGTTGTCTGTGTCTGAGCTGTTGTAGTGTTGCAATGAGGTTACATCATTCTTCCATCATCCTTTACACATTCCACATTTTCACATTTGTTTGAGAAATAAATGAACACAAATTCAAGAATTTTGTTTTTCTTTCCTGGTTGGTTTATGAAACAGGCCGTGAAATATGTGTTAAGTTTTTGCATAAATGGTCTTAAAAAGGTTAAAAACTTGGATTTAACTTGAAGAAACCTGTAAAAAACAGCCAATCTTCATAATACAATAAATAATAATACATTTATTTGTGTAGCACTTTTCAAACTTATCATTACAGAGTGATTTCCAGTTAAAAAATAATCATAAATATGTACAGTTGTAAAATAATGTAGCTCTATAAATGTCCTATATTACACAAAATGTACTTGTAGTGGACCAAACAGAAAGGCAAAGACGAGGTATAAAAATTTGTTAAAATTTAATCAAGTCAAAAAAAGATGTAATTTAACAAAGGCTCAAATTAAGTAAATCATTAACAAAAAGCTGGGCCCAACTGAGGTAAATTAAATCAAACTAAACAGAACAAAACTAACCCAACTAGAAAAAGAACAGGGGTGTTTAAATACATGAGGGCCAACTAAAACTGAACACAAGAGGGGGGAATTACACTAAATAATTACCGCAACTAAAACTACTAACTTAATTGTAAATTTTTTTTTTTTGTTTCAACAATGATAGCATTAAGAGGTGCAGTAGCCTTGTAATTATGATGACTAAAAAAAAGAGAATAAAAATTCATCAACTCTGACGTGGTGGGCTAAATTTGCCAATAATAACGACACTGATCTGTTAGCTGATGTCAATCAATCTCCCTACGTTTCTAGCGTAACTGACTTGCCTGCGCGCCGCCGGTAACGTACGCCTGTCACGCAGTACAGACGCAAGCCGCACAGACGCTGTTTACTCCACCAACGAAAGTTCTTTTTTTTGACCTATATCTTCCTCGCAGTTCACACAAGTTTGTTGCAATGCAGACAAAATCCAGAGCAGTTAGCAAAAGAAAGTCCGTTTTTGATCGCTGAAAGAAGAACAAAGCCAAACTAAGTGATTCTTGAAGATCAAATGAAAAGCAAGCAAAAGACTGAACAAATACTCCTGGAAGGAAACTTCATTATGAAAACTTACTATTTCCAAGAGCTAGACAAACGTTTTCAGTATCCTAGTCTGAAAACGTAATTTTCAAGGCAAAGAAAGAGTCTTGCTGCTGCGTGTTGTAGCTAATTCGCACTAATCTCCGAATTCTCTGAACTTCTCCGGCAAAATAATGTAAATAATGTAAACAAACCTGAAAGGTAAAAAAAATTAAAAATTAAATAACAGAAAATAATGAAATGAAATGAACAAACAAGAAGTGTAAGTAAATAATTCAGACTTAAATTAACTACAATGTGTGCACCCAAATTAGAATATAAGTCTAAATAAAGGAATTAAATTATGTATGATGTAATTAACTTAATGCAAATGAAATTAAAATAAATGAAATAATACTAACACTGTGGAAAACACACCCAGAGTTTTGTTTTGTTTCATTCACACACCTGATTAATCTTTTATTATTAATCTGTCTACATCTCCAAAGAGAAAAATGCCCTGTTCCACCTTGTGATGTCATTCAGTAATAGTTTTCAAGACAACACTGTACCTTTTACGATTAATTCAGTAGATTCAGTAGATAGTAGACCATCCAAATGAGTCTAATGAAGGTGTTTTGTTTCATCCACATGTCTGAGTAATCTTTTATTATTAGTCTGTGTACATCTCCAAAGCTCAAAATGCTCCGTTCCACCTTGTGATGTCATGTAGTGGTAGTATTCAAGTTAATATATATTTTTTTCTTGCCCAGGAGTCGCTGGTGATTGACACTCCGCGCGAGGAAGCAGACCCGTCACTACAACTCCTTCGAGGACGATGAGCTGATGGAGTTCTCGGAGCTGGACAGTGACAGCGAGGAAAGGCCGTGTAGGACCAGGAGGCTGGGGGAGCGGGGCCGCAGGTACCTGAGGGCCGAGTGCTTCAGAGTGGAGAAGAACCTGCTCATATTCGGGTAAGAAACAACATATACAAATAAGAAACTATGAATGTGTGTTTGGGAAATAGATGCTTTAACTCTTTCCCCCATGAAGACAACATTTGACGACCCCCCCCTGAACCCTTAATGACGACTTTTGACACCTCCGCTGTATCACTAAAGACGAGATTTGACGACCTTTAGAAACGGCTCGGTTTTTCCACATTTAAACAGAGGCTGTGATAGGTCGGGGCCACTACAACCCACACTAGACTGACCAATAGGATTCAAGGATATGTTTTCGCAGATTTTTTCCGAAGTTAATCGAAATAGTGACGATGGTAGCTTCCGGAAAAAACACAACACGAAATACGTGCAATGGAAAGATCGCGGCGCTGCGGCGCACAGTTTTAGAAATAATGAGGAGCGGATGTATTTTATGGATAAGTTTAGAGAAAGTGACTTTTATAGATTTCAAAGTGATGATGTTGAAGTTGATTATAAAGTGGAAAACAGCGACAGCGACGGACTTTCGGGGAGAAGATGAGAATTCCGCTGATGCGTCTGTGTGGAGTCCTGCGATATCCGAACAAACTATCTGAGCTTTATACTCGATTATGAACCAAAATTGCCCTGAAATCTGGATGTTGCCCAGGCCAGTCCTTTAAAATATTTCAGTCTTTTTTTCCAAGATGCGATGTATAACAGAATCGCTACAGAAAAAAACGCTTATGCGGAGCTCTGCACACGAGAAAATAGCCAAGATGACAAATACTGGACACACACTGACGGGGAAGAGTTTTATTATTATATTATTATATTATTATATTATAATATGCTAAATTAGTTGAATAAGCTAAATGAGTTGAATAAGTTAAATGGAAAAAAATTAATTGGGTGCACACAGGTGTACAACAGGTAAAAACAGGTGCACACTTGGCTCTACTGTATCTGGTGATATGAAATCTGTTTAAATACTTTGACAAAGTATATTTTTTAGTTTTTTATGAATATAGTACTCAGAACATGCAGATATCAGATGCTGAATGTAGTTTTTTGTTTTCGAGTTTGCACCTGACCAGGTAAACTCTCATTTTCAGTGAGCTGTTATACACCTATAAATGAGTTGAATCACATGTAAACATCCATAAATGAATAGTTCAGAGTCTAAGGTTTCCAGAGATACCAAATATGTCTGTGTTACAATTAAGTTCATGAGTGTAAAAATCATTTATAATCACTCGTGGAAGTCTGTTTTCTTTTATGCAATTATGCTCTATGGGTAGAACTAGTAACATATGTATGGGTTGTACCTAGTAGGCGTCCAGGGGGGAAAGAGTTAACATGCGATTATAGATGACATAGTGTAATATAAGCCTGAAGAGGTTTTTAGATGTCATCCATGCATGTTTGAGTAATTTAGCGATCTTTAGGTCATTTATACAAAAAATAAACGAAAACATGGTCAAAAACTGTGCTCAGCAGCTTGACAAACCTGATGAGATGTGCAGTATTTTCATTAGCAGGATGCACGTTGATTGTGTGTGATAGGGCTCTGAAGGGGGAGTGACTTAGCGCAGAGACCAAAGGGAGTGGAGACTCACATCGTCAAAAACAAAACTGAAATTTATAAAACTTGTTAAAATATTGTTTTTGGAGGTCTGAGTAACATTCGTTCTTTTGAATTTCAATTAAGAACGAAAAACAATACAATGGGAAAACAGTTTGTTATTTTGTTATTTCGTTTTAGTGCCATACAAAAAAAAAATAAAAAATTAAAATAAGATTTGGACCTATTTCCAATATTTTCCATTTTTGATTTTTTATTCTCTCTGGTTTATCTGCCCCAGATGTTATGCTGCTTCAAATGAACATAGGAGGCTACACTCAGTCTCATCTGTCCAGGCTTCTACTCATATGGCTTATATTTGTTTTTTGCTTTTTAAAACTTTGCTTCACATAAACTATCTTTGGTACTTAGTAGAGACTGTAAATTGTCATTGTCATATTTAGAATGAAGCAAAGGGTATACAAGTCCTGTACCGTTAATAATAATTACTTATCCAAAGAATTTTCCTAAGATTTCTAACTAATGATTTAAATAAACATTGTTTACAATGTTGTTTACATGTTGTAAAAATTCTGCTTCTTTTGTTAACTAATAAATATAATGATAGGCTCTGACTATGACATGAGGTTCATGTTTTTAAATTTAAGTACTACATCTTAGTTGTCATACTGTAAAAGGTGTTTTATGTACAATTTCAATGCAAATGCTGCTTGTGTGTATTTAGGTCAATAGGAATTTCCTTTGTTCAGTTGACACTGAATTCACACGCAGTGCACTAAGCAGGAGAACTTCCGGGGCGAATAAACCAGAGAGAATAAAATATCAAAATTGATATAGGCACCGAGACTGGTTTTTGATTGGTGTTATTTGAAATGAACTTTAAATTAAAGATTGGAAATAGAGATCAAAATCAGTTTTTTGTTTGACACTTAAATGGTATAATGAAATAACAAACTGTTATTGTTTGTTGTTTCATTATTCATTTATTGTTTTTAATTCTTAATTGAAATTCAAAAGAACAAATGGTACACGGACTTTCAGCAGCCCTGCATGAGTGCAAAACACTCTGTTCCACTTTGTGATGTCATGTGGTAATACAGCAAGTGCTCCACTGTGTTTTTAAACTCCATACACCTTCACTAGAATCACCAAAACTACCACCTCATGACATCACAAGGTGGAACAGAACATTTTGAGCTAATAAAAAGACTAATAAAAAGGGGTTACTCAAACATGTTTGAATGAAACAAAACCAAAGGTCACATGAGTCAATTTTGCGTAATAATAAACCTTTAAAAAATGTGACTTTGAGTGGAAGGAATATCTCGTGTAGCTTCTTCTCTGAAAATAGTGCCCACATTGAAGCGTTCTAGATTTATCAGGCAGTTATTGTACACGCCGGATCTCTCTGTGACCTACTTCCTGTTTTGTTTTTTCCAGCTGGGGTCGGTGGAAGGACATCCTGAACCACGGGCGATTCAAATGGCATCTTGCAGAGAGAGACATGGAGGTGATCTGCCGGTGAGTAAAGGAACTATTTTATGCACTCGAAAACAACGGGGATGGAGATGTAGCTGAAATAAAATCACATAAAACAGGCCAGTGAGTTAAAGCTGCACTATGTATCTTCTTAAGTGGGGGTCCATCACCTACTTGTTTCTATGGAGATGTCAAGACATTAAACAGCTCTACCTTACATTTATTAAATTGCGTCGCTATTTATTTAAAGGTGCACTGTGTAACTTTTGGTGGAGGCTCCGTCACCTGCTTTTCTCCATGGATATGTTGCCGTCGTTACAGTTATTTATCTCTATGGAGACGATGCAGGGCCAAGTTACATGTCAAATCTGTGTGTGAGAATGCAAGTTTTGAAGTCAATAAAAACCTATCTTACTGTATAAATGAAAGATGGATACTTTTAATGCCATACTGGGACATTCCACACAAGGCTACAACATCTCCATGGAGACAAGGAGATGGCGGACCCTCCACCAGAAAAGATACACAGTGCACCTTTAAAAAGCCATGAACTCAAGTCTTCATTTGACCCATATTCAGCGCTTTTACCCCATTTTCTCCATATGTAAACACATGTACTCTGTTTGGTCCCAGGGCTCTGCTGGTTTACTGCCTCAGACACTACAAAGGAGACGACAAGATCAAGAGCTTCATCTGGGACCTGATCGCTCCCACCAAAGATGGACAAGAGGATCAGACCCTGCTCAACCACTCTGGTCAGAAACACTACAATACTAATATAAAATAATTCAATCCAGAAAACAGAGATTCAGATGTAGGACAGAACTGAATTTAAATCAGTCTGAATTATTTAGATTGTAAAATGTCTTGAGAGAACTACTGTATGTATATCCGTTCTTTATTGGGTTTTATTGGACCATGCGATTCCTTGGGTTAGTGCAGAAGTTAAGATTTCATTGTTAAAGGTCCGATATTACGTAAAATTGAATCTTGTGAGCTTTAAGTTATAGTGTTATGGTGTTATAATTAGTGCTGTCATGCGATTAAAAAAATTTAGAGATTAATTAATTATGATCTGTAATTAATTAATCTAATTAATCTCATTTTAATCTCACCTAAAAATTGCTGAGAAAAGCCTTCAATTTGAGGTATTTTCATTTAAATTCATTATTACATTATTGTGGCAGATCAAAAGACTGATATAGATTAAAAAAAGTGACTTTATAAAGTCATTTATTGTTTAACAAATCTCTCCAAATTGGCTGTTGAGCCCAAGTCTCCATGAATAAGAAACTGTTTGCTGTAAAGTAGCAAAGACGAGGAAATCTGAACATAATAACTTTTGTCGACTTAAAGACAATAAAAAGTCCAGTCTTTCCTTAACCATATTAAAAATATTGTTGATAGAGAAATGCTTTATATATGAGATCACTGGTTTTAGTCCTGGTTTAGACCTGGTTTAGACCTGCTTTAGTCCTAGTTTAGTCCTGGAATGGATTAATCCTGTTTTAGTCCTGGTGTTAGTTCTGGTTTAGTCCTGGTTTAGACCTGGTTTAGACCTGGTTTTAGTTCTGGTTTTAGTTCTGGTTTTAGTTCTGGTTTTAGTTCTGGTTTTAGTTCTGGTTTAGTCCTGGTTTAGTCCTGGACTGGATTAGTCCTGATTTTAGTCTTGGTGTTAGTTCTGGTTTAGAGGCTCACAGGAGGAAGCGCGGTTTACGCCGCGTACGCGAGAAAACACGATCCACACGCGGCTCACGGGAGGACAGCGATGTCCGCGCGTTCTCAGGTTAATGACGATGATGAAGGTGTTTGTGTGTTGTGTGTGTGTTTGTGTGTGTTTGTGTGTGTTTTGTGTGTGCGTGTCCCCTCATGTGGCAGGTCACTATAGGACAGTAGTGCAGACATCATGAGCCTATGCAGGTTGTTTTCACCAGTGACATTTAAGTTGTAGGCGATTTTATATTTGTTATTTTCTTTTATATTTCACGTCGGGAGAATAATTTCCAAGACACGAATGTGTTTTTACCTGTGCACTGCTGACTCTGTTCTACTGGCTCTTCGACTTCGTCCATTGTGCGACAGACGTTTACATCGCTGTTACTGCGCGCGTTTTGTGTGGGTTTCCGGCAATGAGTGGAATTACCGAAATAAAAAAAATTATAAATGTGTTTTTTGTGTGTGTGTGTGTGTGTTAAAAACAGGTTTTATAATAAAGCAACTCCCTCTCAGAAACAGTAAAGTTAGAGATTAAAAATGAGATTAACGCGATTAAAAAACATAACGTGCTAAATATGACTGTAATTAATTAATCGCAATTAACGCGATAATTTGACACCCCTAGTTATAATATTGTTTAATCAAAAACATACCTGGCGTTTTGTTTTGTTTCATTCACACACGTTTGAGTAATCCTGCTTTATTAGTCCGTCTACATCTCTGAAGCTCAAAATGCGTGATGCCACCTCGTGATGTCATGTAGTGTTAGTTTTCAAGTTAACAGCTACTTTTACCTTTAGAGGTAGGCAATTCAGGCTTGCATCACCTAGTGTCTTCACTCAGTTTCATTTCTCTCAAGCGACTAGGTCAGGAATCGGAATACAGTAGATGGTTTGCAAGAACCTCGGAAGTTGTAGACTGGCCAATCAGTGAAGAGCTGTGAAGCCATGACGTCAAACTCAAGCGCGAGATCAAGGATTGTTGATGTTTGGTGAATTAAGGGGAAAGACGTTATTGCCCTTCTTCCTACGGGATTTGGCGCATTATATACGTCACGACCAAAGAGCAGCGATTGGTTAAATAAAAAACTACCTGCCTACTGTCAAGCGAATGAATCCTAATGCTGTTTCCATGAAGTGAAACCAGGTGATGAATCAGGCTAGGCAATTCCAGGTCTGAAATCCAAATCCATATATCAGAAAATAGAGTAATATGTAAATGCAAGTAAAGTAAAATGGGCCCTTAAAAGATTCAAGAGTCTAACAGTGGCTGCAGTTATAAGCTCACCAAAATCTGATTAATATCTGATTTCTAGACCTTTGAAATTACTCCCAAAACATGCAAACTACACAATCTGATATGAGTAATCAGAGGGACCATGATCAGAAAGAAACCAGATGATTTTGCTATTTACATTTCATTTTAATAATCTTTTAGCTCAAGAAATCTGATAATAATGAGATTTTGCCTCTGCATGTAACCGTAGCCAGTATTGCTTTTTCTTATCTCTTCACAATTGGTCTGAAATATTTCTGAAATCCTGACCCACCACAATAGCTTCAAAATTAATGCTACATTGGAACTTAACGGGCCCATATTACGATATTTTCTGATCTATATTAAAATACGTACGTGTCTTTAGCAACCAACGTAAACAAAACACAGGTTCAGGTATGTTTTTGTTGAGGAGAACGTTATAACGTGGCTTAAACCTGAAACATGTGTCATTTTTGCTTAATATTACGAAGACTAAACCTGTACACAGAGTAACTTTTGGTCTTATCTGACTGTGTTTGCTCCAGGTTTGGCGGCACCGGTTCCTCGTGGCAGGAAGGGGAAGAAGCTGAAGAGCCAGGGGGGAGCGGAGGTGGAGAACGCAGACTGGCTGTCCCACTGTAACCCTGAGCTGGTGCTGCAGGACGAGAGCTACAAGAAGCACCTCAAACAGCACTGCAACAAGTGAGTGAACTTCCACAAAGGTCATGTACTCGTCATAAGAAACATGTTAGACGATGTTTTAAATAATACTAATACCAATAAAAAAAATAATAATAATAATAATGCACTGGATTTATATAGTGCTCTTTGAAACACTCAAAAAGCTTTGCCTTGCATTATTCATTCACTCCACGCTCAGGGGTGTTAAACGAGTATTGTATGTGTTATATTACTCGAGACCGCTCTTGGTCTTGAGATCGGCCTCAAGATAATATTGGAGTCTTGGTCTTGTCTCAGACTCGACTGCATTTGGACTTGGTCTTGTCTTGGTCTCGAGGTCTGATACTGAGTGATAAAATGGAGGTAAATCTATAAAAACATTGATATATATGTAACAAAATAACTGTAAAATACAAATAAATGACAAAAATTACAAACATGGTCTTGATTTGGTCTTGATGGGCTGTCCTGTCTCGATTTCGGCCTCGGTTTTGTCTCGGTGTGGTCTCGGACTAGCCAGGCTGGCGCCACCTAGTGCCTCGGCTCAGTTTCATTTCTCTCCGGCGACTAGGTCAGGAATGGGAATACAGTAGACGGTTGGCAAAAATCCCGGAAGTGGCTGGTGCCCAAACTCGCAATCAGCACAGACCATACATTCTGTGCTGGCAACGATTCCTGAGATCGAGGATTTAAAGCCGGAACAAAGAGAATGTTTGGTGATTTTTTTTTCAAGGGGAAAGACGTTATTGCCCTACTGCTTCCTACGGGATTTGGGAAAAGCTTAATATACCAGTTAGTCCCGTTAGCAGTGCATTACACACATCGTGACCAAATAGCAGCGATTGGTTAAATGAAAAAAGTACCTATCGTCGAGCAAACAAACCCTAATGCTGCGAGGTCAGACGGTTTCTACGAAGTGAAACCGGCTGATAAATCAGGCTACTCTCGGAGGGGTCTTGGTCTCGATTAGTGCGGTCTTGATTACAACATTAGTAGCCACAGCTGCCCTGGGCCAGACTACCAACCTGCTAGCCTTACCAGCCAGTCCCTTCTACATTCTGTCCAGAAGGGACTGGAACCAGACCATACACCATACAATAATACAAAAACAAGCCTTCTTACTCTAAGTAGAACTCTAGATCCAACCTGTAACTTGGGCATTTGCTTTTTACCATGGAGATTTTTTTCTAATTTACCATCTTTTTCAATACAGTGCCTGATGTCAAAAGTATTTGTCTAGAATTTTTTTTTTTTACTGGAGAGACGCAAAAACAAAAGTATTAGTAGTTTTATTGAATGAGTTATTTTTGACACTTGGACCCCGTCTGAGATTAGATGATGTTTAGGAATATCTTTCCCTCGGGACCTGGACACTGGAGGTGGTAGAGGTGAGGATGAGGAGAGTGAAGGAGACGATGAAATGATGAGGAGAGCGAAGGAGACGATGAGAGGATGAGGAGAGGAGATGAAGGGAGGAGATGAAGGAGGAGATGAGAGGATGAGGAGATGAAGGAGAGGATGAGAGGATGAGAGAGTGAAGAGAGATGAGAGAGGATGAGGAGAGTGAAGGAGAGAGGAGAGTGAAGGAGTCGAGAGAGAGGGTGAGGAGATGAAGGGACGATGAGAGGATGAGGAGAGAAAAGGAGATGATGGGAGGATGAGGAGAGTGAAGGAGTCGATGAGAGGATGAGGAGAGTGAAGGAGATGAAGAGAAGGTGAGGAGAGAAAAGGAGTCGATGAGAGGATGAGGAGAGAAAAGGAGATGATGGAGGATGAGATGAGTGAAGGAGTCGATGAGAGGATGAGGAGAGTGAAGGAGTCGATGAGAGGACGAGGAGAGTGAAGGGGACAATGAGAGGATGAGGAGAGTGAAGGAGTCGATGAGAGGATGAGGAGAGAAAAGGAGATGATGGGAAAATGAGGAGAGTGAAGGAGACGATGA